>NC_056737.1:606892620-607192620 GCF_019279795.1 Protopterus annectens | reverse complement strand
AAAGAGAATTACCTGTTGCTTACTTTTGAATAAGTTGCCTTATACATGTCAAGTACCACTTTTGTAAAGTATTAGATGTGTTCCCTTAGGAAGGTACTGATTTCTCAGTATTCCATTTGGCATTTTATCAATAGATGAAGTATTTTAAAAAGCCATTGCATATGGGATTGAAACATACCTCTCAACCTCTTTGGGCAAAAAATCTGGACAACACCATAAATAATGGGAGGCAAAGGCCCCAAAATAGGGACCAGTTTTTAAATATTGCTCTTACAATCTTAAAAAGTTGTAGAATAACAGGTTTTGCATTAGCATGAATTTTCTGAGGGGTATGAAGTCTGAAACTTGAATGTCTGTCATTATTTTCTGATTTCAACCTTCAATGATTTTCCAACAAATTGCCAGAAAAACACAATTTTATGAGAAACAGACCAAAATTATGAGGCAAAAATCTGGACGTTTTGCAAAAATCTGTACAGTTGAGAGGTATGATGAAAGTATGGAAGGCATTGCAAACATGATAGATGATCTATTATTATAGCATCAGATGCAAAACAAGGTGATAAGAAACTAAAAGAATTCCTAGATTTGGAGAATGTGGTGGGTTAGGTCCCTTGGGAACATTTCCTTGTCAGAGATGTAAACAGTGCAGATTTGTTTACCCAGGAAGTCATTATATATTCAAACACAGGAAGTCTGAATACATACCTAAGTCCAGGTATTCTTGTCAAAGTAAGGGACTTGTATATTTAGCTGTTTGCAGTTTCTGCAACTGTTTCTATGTAGGTAAGACAACCAGAACATTAGGCTGTCATATTAGTGAGCATGTTAGAGCCACCAAATGCTCTGACTGTAACAATGCCTTGGCCAAGCACAGTAAAGAATGTATGTGTTTTAAAAAAATTTAATTTTTAGTCCTTGAAAGAGTTGACATGAAGTTGTTTGTGCAAGAGTTTAATAATTATTTAGAATTTTTAGAGTTGAGATGGCAAATTTTCCTGAGGGCAGATTCATTTCCAGGGATCAATGAAAAAATTTCTATCAAAAGTTATTTAAGATACCAATGTGTTTAATGTATTGTAATTGTTTTAGTTATGAAAATGTGCATTGGCACTTTAACATTTTTTACAAGCCTAAGTGGTATAAGCAGTTGATTGGTGGGTTTGAATTAATTGTTTTATTACTTTGGTATATATGTAAAATGTTTTTTATATATTTGTATTCTGAAGAAGTTCCAAAAGTAAAGTGAACAAACTCGCTAAATCACTTTGGTATGTTGTGATTTTTAGTGCTGCTGAACTGGCCTCTTTTGGGTCTTTCTAGTGTTTTGTGTTTTTACCCAGCTTCTGCTGTTTCAGTTTCCACATTTAGCATCATTTCCAACAGCCTTTCTCCCCCTCCATACTGTTTTGCATGATATCCACTCTTAACAGCAGTACCTCTCAGGCATTCGTTTGCAAAACTCCCTCTTGGATTCATCCCTGTGATCTACTCTCATATACTATAATCAGATTACTGTTTACCTTTCATTTCTTTCTGTATACCTCTGTCTGACTTTCCCTATCTTAATATAGTGCTTATATCCACCTACGTTCAAGCTGTCTATATCCATGCACAATTAAATCTCAAGCTGTCTACATCCACGCACACATAAATCCATATTCTTTTCTTTATTACCCTTCCTTACTCATACCTATTTGACACTGTTAACATACCCCTCACTGCAGACATTCATCCTCTTTAATATAAATATTCCCCACACCTGTACTCTTAATCATCCACAAATCTCAAAATCACCTATAAGCCTACAGACTCAACACAAGCTATTATTTCATCTTTTACTTTTCCCAAATAAAGCCTCCCTACTTCTTATCTTAACTACATCTTCATTCTCTATCATTTAATTTCCTCTGTATTTTACATTTCAGAAACATGTTTCTCATATATTGCCTCATACTAGTACCTCTTCTACTAGCACACTTAATGTCCTACCAACATCCATTACCCCCAAAATGCCAACAAAATTCTTATATTGTGTACTGTAAGCAGAATACTGCTAAACCTCATCCCCCAATCACACCCTGTCTTTATTACCACTTATATATCCCACTATTCAAGTCCAATTATCCAAAGCAACAGCTATTTTAATTCACAAATTAGGTATTAAACATAAAGTTAAGCAAAAATGACTCTACCTAAACCATCACACCTCCATAACCATAAAACTTAGTGGTGACATCCACCCGAACCCAAGCCAAATTCAGGCACCAGACATCATATTCTCAGCAGCTCCTGTATTGCTACCACCTCCCCAACAGTGATTCTGTGTGAGACTTAGCATTTATTTCTTCTGTATGAATGATATTTCTTGTAAATAGCACGGTCATACCAATTTATGGACTACTGATAACAAACTTCCTGAAATGTATGCATGGATAGCACTATACATTCCAGACATCTTATTTGCCACACAAACTTGGCTCCATCAGGAAACAAAAAAGGAAGAAATTGTCTCACTAGGCTATAACATTATCAGATTAGACAGAGCCAACAAAAAAGATGACAATATTGATATATTCTGCAAAAACACACCAGACATCTTGCTTTTCTCCCACACCCTGCTAAATTTTTCTGGCTCAGAAATTCTACTAACCATGTGATATATATATGGGTCCCCTTCTAAATTATGAATTACCGCAAAATTGTATGTCAGAAGACTGAGATGATAAAACCAACAGATCAGAAGCCTAAAACTTTAAAATACTGAATCCTGCAATATCGAGCTGTAATGTAAAGGTGAATCGGTAAGTGGTGAAATTGTTGTCTGTCACTTTAAGATTTCTCTCACGTATGTAGAAGAAATGTGCCGAACTTTATGTGCCAAGTTTCTGGTGTCAGTGGAGACGTTTATGTAAATTTTAACTGTAGGATAAAAAAAAAAGGTAGTTATAGAGCGGTATGAATTGTGAGGCATGCATATTCGGTGTAGTCATAGTTTACCCATTTTTACAATGTAGTGTAATCCCAGAGTTGGTATATTAAATGTTGGGGGGATGTGGAGGTGAAGGGGGGGGCATAGCCGAACTGCAAAATCATAGGATAAGAAATATAGTTTTAGTTTTGAATTTGTAAATCACTGAGGCTATGCTCGCTTTTGTTTGTTGTGATGCTTGAGATTGTCTAATGCTATAATGATTATTGATTTTATTTATGGTATTTTGTTGTTTGGAGATAGTTTTAGTTTGAAATGTGCAGTGCTAGTTTGAAGTATGTAAGTGGCACTTTGATGTCAGATATGTGTTTGTTTGTAAGGTATTTTGCATCAGTATAGGGTAGAGATTTAAGGTTTACTTTTTGATGTGCGGTATTGTGGCACTCAGTATTTTAAAGTTTCAGGCTTTTGATATTTCAGTTTTATCGTCTCGGTCTTCTGACATTCAATGTTGTGGTAATTCATGATTTAGAAGTAAATATATATATATATATATATATATATATATATATATATGATACAGATATAGATACAGGTAACAATACTAAAACACAGGAGAACGCTGACTGTTGGGCATCCTCAAAAACCCCTCTTAAAACCATAATATTAGGTGATGTTAATGTAGATTGGCAAACCATGTAGTCACACAAGGGCGGAATCAATGCAGATATTTTAAACTATAGGCCAAATGCCATTTTATCTCTCATAGCAACATATTAGAAAAATGTATTCATATGCAAATTCTCAAATATCTGATAGACAGCTAGCTTCTCTCTTCAACCCAGCACAGCTTCTGCCCTCCTCACAGCACAACTACTACTTTGTTGAATTTTGTTAATGCTGTCAGCACCCATAGAAATGCTTAAAACCTTGTCTCCACCATCTTCCTAGAGTTATTAAAAGCTTTTGATACTGTCTCACCAAAAACTCGTACATAAACCTTCATCCTTAGGGATCAGCAGCTCTTCACTGCAGTGGTTTCATAACTACCTCTTAAATAGAAAAATGATTTTTCCACCTTTTTGCCAGTAACTTTTGGTGACCCACAAGGATCTACACTAGATCCCATATTTTTCAACATATTCATCAATGATCTCTACACTGCTATAAAAAATGGTATCTTAATCTGCTCTGCCAAAACTTTCTCTAAACACCAAGACTTTACACAGCAATCCTTTTTACCAATTGAAACATGGCTAAATAATTCACAACTACTACTAAACCCTTAAAAAAACTAAATGTCTGCTCTTTACCCCAAAACACATTTTTTTCACTATAGTGTCTGCCAACAACACCATGATAGAACAAGTAAGCCACACAAAATTACTGAGTGTCATCATAGCTGACCAGTTGAAATTCAACCACCATGTATCACACGTGGTTAAAAAACTAGATACATTATATAGAGTAAAACCCTACCTCACTGACTGCCAGAAGACGTATAGTCTGTATTTTCTTACTACCATGCTTCCTTAGGGTTGGGAGGGTGGCCTAATGGTTAAGGTATTTGCCTTACAAATACAAGGTGCAGGGTTTGAGTCTCTCAGGGGATAATTGGCTAGGCTTAAAATGGCTCGCAAGGGCAGTTAGCTTAGTACTAACCTATGAACCTTTATGCTGCCCCTATCTTCATTTTCCTTCAGGTTTCACAACTGTCCAAACCTGGGCAATATTATAATAAAATAGCCAAAGCTGAAGTAAACTATAAGACTAAAATGCATTCCTGCCTAGCACTCAGAGAATTAAATTAATTAGAACTATCACATTACCTAGAACTTTCTCAGCTAACTATAATACACAGAAATTGTCTACGTTCTCACTCCAAGAGGCAGTGACAGTGTATGTGTGGGAGGGAATAAGAGCTTTGTGTTACTGTCCAGTTGTTATATCTTAGGCAGGATATGACCCATATAGCCAAAGGCTAATACAGCAGTGAGAATGAAGAACGTTTATGTTTGCTGAAAGATGCAGTGATAAAAAGATCATCTGAGCAAACACCACTAGTAGGGAAAGAAAATCAGTATTGTTTTTCTTTCAAGGAGGAAGTAATCTGAACCCAGGCTACAATGTTCAAAGCTGACAAAGTAAGGATTCCTAGTCAAATGAGGAAACAAATGCTTGAGAAGATACGTGAATCAGAGATGGGAACGGCAAAGTGTAAAGAAAGAGCAAGGGATATAAAATATTGCCTGGAGTATTGAATCAGGGAGTACAAATGGTGCAGACCTCTGCATCTACAATGCATATTCTAACAATAATCCTGATGAGGAGACAATTCAGATGAAGAGACGCTGCCATACCCAATACCAAATCATCTATGGAGTCAAGGTGGCACTGATATGTTCAAGTTAATTAAAATCATGCATCTCATATTTGTAAATTAGTTTTCCATGTTCCTTGAAATAACAAAACTCACCCCATAAATATGTATGAGAAAAGTAAAGTTTTGTTGTTTCAGTGAGAGGCTGAGAGTATTCTGTTTACGAAGAGTATTTTGGAGAATATTGTATGGTGAGCACAAAGTCTTAACCTGACTATGAGCATGTGCAGAACCAGGGCTGGTTAAGATGTTGTTTAACCAGTGGTTTGAAACTATTGAGTTTGTCAGGAAGTTTTACTTGTGTGGAGATACTATTCCAGAGTTTAACAATGCATTGGGAATACATCAAGTCTCTTGCAATATTATTTGACTTATTTCTGAGTAGTAAGAATTTATTACTAGAATGGAGGTCCCTTGCTGGACAGTAGGGCAGTAATAAGTTTTGTAGTGCAGGGCATTTTTCTGGATGATGAATGAGTGTGTGTGCTATAGTTAGTTGTGAATATGTTAGGTAGTTTTGCAGTTCAAGCCAGTTTGCTTTAAGCTGAGACAATAGCTGGTCCCATGATGAAGACTGGTAGCAAATGTAGCTATTTTATTGTAGCAGGAGGCAAGTTTCTTTCTTTGAGTATTGTTTACATTTGTCAGGGTAGGAGCAGCATATAAGAGAGTCGACAGTACAAAGGTGGTAGCTAGAGTTTTTCTTGCAGGATTTGTAAGGAGTTAATTTGATAATATAAAGGGAGCCTAGTTTCTAGTGTGTAGATTTAATGGTGTGCAGTATACGGTGATCATATCTGAGATTGCCATCTATTATAATGCCTAGAAGTTTACTGTGTGTTAGTTTCAATGGCAGTATTACTTGCTGACTTTATGGTAAAAGATTGATTTTGACTTTAGCAACTTTTTGAGGTGAAAATCATTAGCTCAGTTTTCTTGGAGTTGAGTAGAAAGTGTGCTTCTTTGACCAGGTTTCTACAGAGGAGAAAGATTTTTGGGTAATGTCTTGGAGCTTATTTATCGTTGAGGCTGCACATACTAATGATTCATCTGCATAATGAACTAAACTAGCATGGTGACTGGAGGTGCTGAGGTTATTAAAAAATATATTAAATAGGAGAGGGCCCAGGATAGAGCCCTGAGGGACACCTGTAGTAATTGGTTGAAAATATGAGTAGGTTTGTTGCTATTTAATGACTTATTTAAAAGCTGCTTGTCTTCATCACATTATTGTACCCCATTATGCTTCAGTGCTTTAACCTCAATGACAAATATGAAATAACTAATAAATACTAAAATCCCTCTAATCACTGAAGCACAGTCTCCCACAATTGGCTACCAGCATTTTTCAAAATTCTGACGGTTCAATCTAAAATGCTGGCAGCAAACAAATTTGATATAGTGAATATTTGCCAAAATGAATGTAACTCACAGGGGCACACAAGGCACATACCTACTGCAAATAGACGTATGCACGCACACATGCACACACACACACACACACACACACACACACACACACACACACACACACGCACACACACACACATTAAAGATATAAGATTTACCATTCCAATCATTGTAGAATTGTTGAATTTTGCTCAGAATAAAATTGAGGCTAATGCTGAATTATTGCCAGTGTAACTTTTGCAGTCTAATGCAACTTGGCAGTGTAAGATTTATTTCATGAATATTTAATTCCCACACTCCAGTCCTATTTGCTTTTGTGTTAGTCAGAACTATATCGTTATTCTTCAAGTAGGTGGGTGTATGTGAATGAAAATGTACAGTAGGGGATGGAAGACACAGTAAACAGCATTATAATGTGTAATATTCTTTACAATACAAGAAGAATACTCCTTCCTAGGTAAACCCAGAAAATGTAGGAGAAACTGAATATAACTAATCGTAAAGTCCTTATTTTCCTATATTGTAAACAAATACACAGATTATGTGATCCTGCAGAAAGAACATTTTTAAAAATCTAAAATATCAGTAATGACACAAGCATAAATCCTATTTTTAGTTTTATTATTGCTTGCTTACACTCCTGAACACAGGGCAACATTGCGTATAACATTAATATTAATAGCTGTTGAATGTTAGATGGTGTGTTCATAGAAAAAAGTTGTTCTGTTCCAAGGTATGAAATGTAATGTATCCAACTATGTAACATTTTCTATCAGTCAAAGCAAAGAAAGGTAACAAGGCAGAATGTAAGAGTGACTGCACTTATGAATATTATGTTATGCCTGATGGTATATCTTTATTTTTTTTATTCCTAATGTGTGACTGAAGTGCAAGTGATAATGTTCATTTATCTTTAAATTATCATCTTTCTTATATAGGAAGTCTTCCAACCATGCATGCTATAAATGACTGCAAAAATATTTTGACTATTGCATTTTTGGATGTGTTGTATAGAAAGCAACATTTGTCAGAGAAAAAAATGATTGGCATAAGCCTTTATCTGAAACAGTATGTGAATAGTTTATGTAATTTCTGTAGTGATTGTATTATGTCACATTTATTATCTCAGTGATCATATTTCAGTTCATGGAACTCATTTAAGATGTTTGGTCTTACTGGCGGTACTAGCCAGAGTCAATGCAAAATGCGTTAGCATGCAAAATTGCGCACGGCACAGTGAGCAGCAAAGTCATTGTGCTCTTAATTATCCGTAACATGAGTTGTTTGTCATTTATAGACAACTTCATTTTTTGTCAAGGAGCAAGAATGACAGAAAGTTAGTTTTCTTCTGCTTTGTGACAAATAAATGCAAATAAAAATGAAAAATGTCCAAACAGCACAGTGAACATTATGTTTTTTCAGCTGAACATATCTACAAAAATTGATGTTTTTTATATTAACTTTTTCCCATTGTAATGATCAAAATACTAATAAAATTTGCAACAGATTTACATATTGCATAAATAAACTATTTTCATGTACCAGATAGATCAAAGTTGTCATGGAGTGTATGTATACATTTGGCAAGGTAGTTTCTTTGTACGTGATACTTTATGTACCTTAATGCCCTTCTTGCATTGCATTCTGATATTTCATTGATAAAGTGTATTGCTCTGATTAAAATATATAATCAAAAATTGACAGTTTTTGTGATGCAGTTCTTTGTGAACTGCTAGACCTCATTAGTGGGTTTGATATTTGAAAAGCAATATGAGGTCATAAATATCTATACAGAACAAAATTGCCACAATAGGCAGTTCTCTAATGTAGACAGAAGTATGCAATCAGATGGAATTTTAGTAAGGATTACTTGTATATTAGTTATATATAATGTACATTATACATACATGCAGCATTTTATTAGCATTGACTGCTAAATATTATGGATGAATAAATATCTGTTTTGATTACAGACTATGACTATGCATTCAGTAACATTTTATGAAACTTGCTGTTGTGAATGTCCTTGTTTTGAAGTTCTTTGATGAAGATAAACTATAAAGATGTACTTAGGATTATTTTTATGAAACATTGTTTGTAAATGTTCTTGTTATGGACCTTTTCAAAATTAAGATATTTAATTTGATGATGTTTTATTGTGTTATCTGTTGGTATAATCAAACAAAACATTTAGTATTTCTGTGTACTGCAAAAATTCTGGAGATACCCAAGCGGTTTACCACACATTGCAGTTTTGCTGTGCCCTACCACATGTAGTCAAAAAGTTATAAAAAAGTAATAGATTGAAAAATATGATTCCTGGGAGGTATTGAGCTGATTGCTTTCCTTCACTACTCACTCCAATGTTTTTTTTTTTTTTCATGTGAACATACTACCACTAATTCAGTATTCTAGCAGTCTCTGTGAGAAAGCTAATCAGACCAATGAAAACTGAAAACTGATTACTGGGCTACATTCCAGTCTACCCAGGACAAATAGGGATGTGTTCCAGCCAAAAGGAAAGATTCTGAGTGAGGAAAACTATTGGCACTTATATACTTAAAATAGAAGAGCAAACTGATGCAGATGTGAAGACGTCTTGTATTACTTTCCAGTCTAATTTTGTCTAATCTGGCTGCAGACATCTGTGATGTGAAAATTAATTTGAATCACAATTATACAAGTATTCATAGAAACAGGGAAACAGAAAACATTTGACAAGAGAGGCAGCAGTATAATAAGGTATTAAGTAAGAAAATAGATGGAAAGGGAACCCACTAAACAAGAAATAAAAAATGCAAGCCTTCAAGAAGGACAGAATACATAGAGTCACCTAACAGGAAACTTAGATTTATGCAAGACTGAAGTATATTTTATGCCAGCATATGGCAGATAATAATTTTTTTCTGCTAAAAATACTAAAGATATGAAGATATTATACATATAAACAACTCTGGAAGGTAATTCTGGGGACCCATAAACCAATTGTTAAAACCGGGACAATCCACTACCTGAAACCCGAGCACACCAAACTCCCCTGACAATATTGCAACTCAGTTCGACAAGTACTTTATCAACTCCATACAACCCCGTCAATAATGTAACCCACACTCATCTTTCAATCCCTACAGTACAAGAACCTAACCCCTTAAACTTCCATTTCACGACCATTCCAACTGCTAGCATAAAAAACTCCTATTTAAACCCAAACCATCATCACTTGCTGCTAACCACCTAACTAACGAATATCTTAAAATAGCCACAGATGTCATTGCCTACCCCATATCCCTCCTGATTAACCGAACCATCATGGAACAGTATGTAGGTTTTCCACAAGGGTCTATATTTGGCCCTGTTCTCTTCAACATTTTCACAAATAAACTCAGTACAGCTACCCAACATGCAACCATAGTCCAATATGCTGATGATTCATCCCTCATATGCTCAGCTCCTTCCCTTCCTGATCTCCTGCAAAAAACACAACAGTCCTTCCTGGACACAGAGAAATATCTGTCTAACTCCCAACTTATCCTGAACCTCAAAAAAACAAAGCATATGTTCTTTTCTAGTAGCAAAAAAGTAAGTCATCCTTCTCCTTTCATCATCTACTCCTCAAACAAAACCATCAAAGAACCAATAAACCATACCAAGCTACCCAGTGTCACTATTGACCAAGATCAAAAATCTGACAAACACATTTCTTTAATCATTAAAAAGGTTCACTTCAACCTATGTTCTCATTACAGAATAAAGCCCTTCCTAACTGATTCCACCAGAGATGCCATCTCTCAAGCACACTTACTATCAGCATTGCTATCAACATTACTATATGCCTCACCCATATTCACAAACTTAAGAAAACTTGACTGAAATAAACTTGAATCCTGTTACAATAAAGTAGCCAGATTTGCAGTCAACCAGCCATGAAGGTCATATCACTGCACAGTACTCTGCTAACTAAACTGGATTGAACTACCAAGCCTCTTAACCCTCAACCAGCTTACACTAACCCATCCTACCTTATATCACATTGACAACTGCCCAGCTATTAGGAATTTAGTTCAGCCCTACTGCAGCAGCAGAATTCTCAGATCCTCCAGCAAACTACTTTTAAAAACCACAAAGTCCAATAATACCTACAGGCATTCCTTATACTCTATAGCTAAAACCTGGAATATAGTTCCACAAAACATGCTCAACACTTGCCGCAATGTAAAATTCAAACTACTGCTCAGGGAACACCTAAACAACACCTGGCTCTGTTCCTGCTGTAAACCAGGCTAAACATGTTGCCTATAAAGTCTACTATCCACTACATAACCCCACTTTCTGCTGTCCTGTCTCAGCTTACTTACAAAGTTACTTTCCACTATGTACCACACTCTGGAATATTCTACCACTTCCTACTATTAACTAATTCCCTTCAACTGTATTTCTCAAACCTTACATTCTTATGCTTCTACTTCGTATTGATATATACTTTTGTTTTCTTGTCTTATCTATGTATGGAACAGTATTCCACTTTGCCTATGTATAATACATTTATCTACTTTTACTTAAATCCTTGTTCAGTGTATTATTTCCTGTAACATCACCTGAATCAACCATGGATTTTTTCTGTTAGTGTTTGCAAAATAACAATTATCATCCTTTTAAAATATTGTTAAATGTATCACTCAGTTTTGTAACTTTATTGTGAGTTATTTGCGGCACTTTTCTCCTTGGGCGTCCTCTGAAAACAGGACTTTTAGCCCAGTCAGACCTTCCCAGTAACCAAAGGCAAATAAATAAAATATTTGTTGCTATACTATAATTAGTGGAAAGGTTTTCAAAGTCTGACAGCTGATTTCAGAAACATAAAAATACAACCCTTTATTGACTTTTCTGAGAGGTTCATATGATAGCTTATCAGTGTAGCTGCTCTGTGTTAAGGTTGTATATTTACATATGCAGGGTCCTAAGATCAAGCCTGACTTTCTGGTTACTGTCTGTGTAGGGTTTGCATGCTGTCCTTGAATCTGTGTGGAAATTTCGCCTGGTATTCCAGCTTACTCCCCCCCTCCCAAAACATGTTGGTTGATTGGCTAGACTAAATGTATTACATATATGGTAAGCCTTGTAGCACACATCATGGCTTTAATGCACCAGAGAAAAGAATAATTAAAATTTCAAAAACACTGTAGCCCCTGCTGTTTACTGCCTTCCCTGACAGGCTGCTACAGGTATGGATTAGACAAAAATGATTTGGACTTCCACACAGGCTACAGATATGATTAGTGGCTCTTCACTGTGCATTTGCTTGCCTGTCAAGACATTGGATAGCAGAGTCTGACTGTTGCTTGTTTCCAAGTATCACTTTGGAAATTATGAAGTTTTTTATTTTTACTTTTTGTCACTTGTGAGCTTTATTTTGCTGTCATTTTCACTCACAGCTGTCATTTTATGCACTCCTAGGTCACTGGCTTTAGCTGACTACCTGAATGTTTACTTGCTTTGCATAAATTTAGTTTGTATGCTCATATGTTCATAGGTTTATAGGTAATTAATATGCTAGCTGCCCTTGTGAGTTATTTTAAGCCTAGACAATATTTCTTCATTATGTGAGAATGAAATCCTGTACTTTAAGTCTATGAGGTAAACACCTTAACCATTATACCATGCCCCAACCCAAAAATGAAGGATGTAGTAATCAAACCCTGAACCACAAGAACTATAGCTCACAGCCTTAACCCCTCTCTGCCAGTTGCCATAAAGCATGCTTTATCAGGTGTCAAATTTCCTTTTTTTAATAGCCAATTGGAGATCTCTGAGATTAGCACAGAAGGATCTGGAGAAAATTTTGGATATGAGGAAGAATGAGATGTCCACTCAGGTTTGTGACAGAGTGCAGACTAAGAGAAGAAATATAGATTGGACAACACACAGAGTATTCATATGTTTCAAAAGGGAACAGTGGGAGAGAGAACTTGGATGGAAATAGCTGCCCTTCCACCAAACTGCAGAGGCCTTTCCACAGAGGAAAGAAACAATGATGTCAGCAGAGGTGATACAGACACTAAACATTGAAAGTGAGACTTATAGAGAAAGGGCTTGGAAAAGAGAGAATGACTCCCTTTTCAAATAGTGAATCTTCTCTAATTATAAACTGACAGAATGAGCGAGAAGAATTTTAAGCAAGTGATTTTGCTTTGTGCCAGCTAGGAGAAGCAATATGTTATAAACTTTTAATTATTTAAGGAAATATGTACATAAGTTAAATCTTGCTGCCCTGAAATCAAGGTAAATGTGATTTAAATACTGTATCCCCCAGATTTACTAATCTTCCATACAGGACTAATCTAGTCCTGCACGGAAGCGGCAGTTTAAGAGGAGGACGGCAGCACGCCATGCATATTAATGAAGGCGCGCTGCCTGAACTCCTAATGCTACATGGAGCATGGACGAGTGCAGGGGGTGTGTCTATAGAACAGAAGAATGTGAAAATAAATGAGCGAGACCACTCATAAGTGCCCGCATATCCCTACCAACAGTCCCCATGTGTTCAACAGCAACAGTACATTCAAATAAAATGAAGAAACCCTTTTATTTTTTTTAAAACCCCCAAGTACAGCTAACCATAGGTGCGCAGGTTTGCCCATCGCTTAGCTACGGTTAAAGCAGCTGAAAAGGCTGAAGAGAATAACAAGGAATATATATGCAAATGAAGCAGCACAGCAATAGTGTAGTGATTAGAGCATCCACCTAACGAAGAGACATTCCCGGTTTGAGTCCCACTGCAGCACATATCATTTTCCATGTGAAATCTGTATATGGACATATTTTTACATCTTTTTGCAGTATAACCTACATAATAACATTTAAATGTGAACTGGAGTACTGCATTAAATGCACATGTGAAGTGTCAGTGTCATAATGAATAAGGCACTAGTAAGCAGGTCTAAGCAAAAATAAGCAGTAGTACACCTGTTTAAGTGCATTTGTGCAGGGGTAAGCATTGCCTACACAGATTAAGCAATGTAGAAGCTAACTGAGTGTAAGAAACTGTACCCAGAGGTTAGCAGTGCTTACCATTGCGCAAACCCGTGCAAACCCGCTCACAACTGCTTTAAAGTGCCTTAATCACTCTGTATCCAATGACCCATGTTCTGCCCAGCAACAAAATAAACTGCCTCTGCAAGGCTCAAACTCAGGACCCTGTACACTATAGTCACAGTAGTTAATCACTAAGCCATCATAGCAATTGATATGAATGAGGTAACAGCAAACTAATCCTCACCACAGGAAAACCAAAGCAAACATGTCAACTGAATCTATGTACAGTGTGAAGTGGCATAACCTTCTACAAAACATAAATATGTGAATTGGAGTACTGCAGTAAGCATAGATCTAAGGTGTGATTGTAATAAAGTGTAGAACTCCCCAGTTCCCCATACAGTGTATGTACACATGAATCAGGGATACCAGACACATATATAACCTGTAATGAAGAATAAATCATTGCCAAATGGCAAATTTAGTGCTAATTAACTATTAAGCAATGCTAATTGCAGCACAGCTCAAGTTAGTAAGTGTAAGCATTGTGTAGCAGAGCCAATTCAATCTGCCTAGTGGTATACCTCTTTAAGCAGTGCCAGCCTTATGTAAGCAGGTGTACCTATAGCTTAGCCTTTTCAAAACTGGCCAATCAGGGGAAAGTGCGGGAAAATGGCCGTATTTAAACCCTACAGGTGGGAATACTTTCATAACTGGTTGTAGCTTCCTACTGCAGGCAGAATGGCTGGTGTGGGTGAAGGCACTCGATTTAGAGCGCAGCGCTGGGGCATCCAGGAGTCAGAAATCATGGTATGGCTCCTGGTAAAACACCATGATCAGAGACTACTGCAGGGCCAGTACCAGTGCTCGCAGTATAAAACGGAGGCCTGGCACAGTCTCGCCCATGACCTCACCAGTGCCACAGGTATCCCCCGGACTGGTGAGTAGGTCAGGCACCACCATGCTGACCTGAAGCAGCTAAGGGGAATGTACTGTAACAGTGGATCCAGGAGTCTCGGCAGATGCCCAATGCACCAGGACTGAGTAAGTACTCATTCTACTAAGTAGTAAATAATTGCCTAGCTTGTGTATACTATGGATAGGTATGGCTAAATATCACTGCATTTTTCCGACAGCTGCCAATGAGCGGGCTGTGAACCAGCAAGCCCATGATGCTAGGCTGCAAAGGCTGTGCCTCAAGGCAGGTTAGTAATCAGTCTGCATGTACTGTCATAACAAATAAATATAAGAGCCTTAGAAAGTGTTGTACCAGTAGAAATAAATGTGTAATAGTCTGTGAATAAAGGTATAACCCCTGAAGTGCTTCTGTTTACTCTTCTCTCATATGTTGGTGATCTGCTCCATATTATAAATAGTACTGTTGTATCTTAAGCAGTGTCACCTACACCATGATATGCAGATAAAATGGGCATGAAGTCCTGCATAACAATGTTGGAAGTGCCAGGAGGTCAGTTATATTGTACAAGATAGGGAGACTTAGAAAACAGTTAAAAGCTGTACATCAGTTCCCTGATAGCACAGTGTACTGTGATGTTAGCTATAATATTTTGTCACACACAGCAGGGGTTTGAATCCTGGGAGTGCTACTAAGTTGTATGCATAAACATCCTCCACAACTGTACAGATTTTGATGCAATGTTCATATAGAAAGCTGTATGCATACTTACACCCAACAACAGTACAGAATTTGCTAGAATGTTCAAATTGTAGGTTGTATACATATTCATACCCCACAACTGTTCCAATCTGTCCAGCATGTCCAGATAAATGGCCATTATCACCAGCTTGGTACCCTGTTCCTCTGAAAATCCAGTGTGATGTTCCAAGAATTGTAGGCAGCTGTCAATCACATATAACCGATATTCAAATGTGTACATAGTCAGAGATTGTATATGGAAAAAAACCTGTCATTCTAGCACCTCACCCAAAGTGTATGACAGCAGTTCTCAACATATGTTGCATTAACACCAGCAGCCTGTCACGCCTGTATGTAAAACACAGGTCACGTATATAATAATTTAAAAACATACCATTGTACAATATAAGGCCATTGTGTAGTATAATAATACATGTAAGGGAAAGACCACCGCAGTGACTAAGAATGTTGTGAAAACTACAAGGATATATTAGTTGTTAATTGAACTCTCTCACCCCTACCATATGTGCATAATAACCCAATGATACTCCTCAACTGGTATGTGTACACTCCAACCTTTTGTTGGGACATATGTCCTAATGGTTTATAAATATTCTCATTTGTTTCTATGCATGTGCCATGTGAAAATACACCCATATTGGTGGCCTGTTGCCATCAATGAAACCTGCATGCTCCTGTAATGGCCACTGTTGTTCCATATATGCATGTGATCTGCTTGCTCTGCAACTGTGTTAATTCTGGTGTGTTGGGTTAATGGGAATACCTATGCATGCTGTTATAACTAATCCTGAATGCTGTTGACTGTTACTAGCCCATATCTATCATAAACCTGTGACAACACAGCTCATATGGGAAGGCCAGTCCCAGTGGACTCACCTGTCCCACCTTAGCTGGCCATGGCACCGGGCACCAGCACATCTGGGGCCCAGCCTGGGATCTCCTCCTCTGTGGGCCCCATGCCACCTTTGGCTGGAACCACTGCAGGGGATGGGGCTCATCCCCCCTTGGAACGAGTGCAGAGGGGAACCTCTCACCCGTCAACAGGTCCGGGCCGTGGTGCATAAGGAGCTTAATCTGGAGTATCGAGAGCAGCTACGCCAGCTTGAGGGTCGAGTGGCGCTATTAGAGGGTGAGCTTGCCCCTCCTACACAGCTCCCAGCACAGCCAACTTCAGGGCCGTAAAGGTGCAGTGGTGACTGACCATGGGTGGGGACCTCAGTCCCACTGTTTCCAGTTGGGGGCTCATGGGCTTGTGACTTCCAAACACCCCTCCCCATCCAAGGTGTCTACCCCCCACATGTGTCTTATACCGGTCCTGTATGTGTCTTGTGTGTCTTGTCTGTTAACCTACCCAACCTACCTCCCCAAATATATCTACTACCCCTCCCCAACATCCCACTCTCACCTGAAAAAAAGAAAAAAAAAGGACAATCTGTTCCTACAAAAAAATCTCGCCCCATACATAGCTGTCCATTTCGCACACATGTCAACTGGACACATGTAATCTGGTCTAATTGGCATCACAATGAATATATGTTGTCCGCACCCCCAGGGGATTGAGGGTCCAAATGTAGCTGCAAATATAGTGTATATGTACAGCTGTTGCTGTAGAAGAAATGGGCAGCTATGGACCTTTCCTATACCCTTCCTGCACATGCCTAGCTATTTTCCCTACTGTCTTTCCCTCTTGTACCCCATTTTTCACAACTTTCCTATCAACCCCTTTTTCTTTTCTTTTAAAGGAATTAGTGCAGGGGTAAGCAGCAGTAAGCACTTTTAAGCAGCAGTAATCGGGTTTGCGTGGGTCTGCGCAGGGGTAAGCTATGCCTACACAGGTTGAGAAATCTGAAGCTAACTGACTGTAAGAAAACATAAGAGGAGGTTGGCAGTGCTTACCATCGCACAACCTCATGCAAACCCACTTACAACTGCTTAAAAGTGCCTTAATCACTCTGTAGCCAACGTCCCATGTTCTGCCCAGCAACAAAATAAGCAGCCTCTGCTAGTATCAAACCCAGGACCCTGCACACCACAGCCAAAGAGATTTACCACTAAGCCATCTCAGATATACATATCATTGATGTATTCACAAACATATCATCCAGCCCAGTCATTCAACAGTACAAAGAATGTATTCCAACATGTAGATGTATGTGTGTGAGTGAATATATTAATGCCTAAACAGGTACAACATATACATATATGTTAAATATATATATATATATATATATATATATATATATATTATATAAATATATAAGTATTTATGAACATATAAACATGCAAATGCCTACATCTATAGATATATATGTCCACATCTACATGTCTAAATATATACAGCAGGTTTTATATATATATATATATATATATATATATATATATATATATATATATATATATATATATATATATGTCAGCAGATATATATATATATATATATATATATATATATATATATATATATACATATACATATATAGGTATATATGGATATACATCTGTAGATAATAGGGAAATAACAAAACATATATATCCTCTTGCAACATTAATGGGGTTTAGAGGCCCCACACAATATACATCTGGTACAAATAGGAATACCCCCCCCCAGCCAAGCACAACCCCCCCCGTAACACAGTACCAAGTGTTGCAGATCCCATAACCAGAACCAGATACGACATGGCTATCCCTAGGATACTATACACAGACACATATATGCGGATACAGGTGTATGTATATATATCTATATCTATATATATATATATATATATATATATATATATATATATATATATATATATATATACAGTAATATACATATGTAGTACGTGAACACAATATGTAGCAGCCAGTATTGCTACAGTCACCACCTTACCAACTGGAAACTGTATGAGCCATCCATATGAATGACATTCATAGCCTGCAACATATACCCACAGAGATGTCAAAGGGTATAACACCACACACAGGTGTGCATAAATGAATGTGAAAGCTTTATTTGTGTACTATGACAGTTGTATATGCCATGTCATATAGCTGTTTAGACACTGACATCCATATGAACAGTGTAATGCAACTGTGAAACAGTTATACTAAGACAGTAGTCTGGAAAGGTTAACATATGTTGCTGTCCAGGCCGAGGCCTTCAAGTAGTACATCAGTAATGACAGACTGGACCACAGCATACCAGACAATCAACAGTACGTAATGCAGATGTATAGGTCAGCAGCCTCTATCTACACTCTGTACACAATCCCTAGGGGGTACAGACCCCAGTTGACACAATGGGATGTATCTGTTACATAACAAGGCATACCTGACACCATCACTATCACACTGACAAACAGAACATCCCATATGGCAGGAGGCAGTAGGCCTGCATTTACCCAAGGTGGATTCTATGGTAAAGTACATCCAAATACATTAAGGCAGCTTATCCCAGATACCCACACATATTGTAACAGCCTAGGTTAGTCATGGTGCACCCCCCCTACACTCACTAATATTGGGCCATATACCACTGTTACATACACTGGCCTCTGGAGTGCATTAGGACACACATGTATTGTGTAGGTGAAACCCACACATATATGGCCCCAATCCCCCAGTATGTATGGGGGACACAACAGCAGTGGAGTGATGGCAGGAATGACAGCATGACATACAGACAGCCCACTACATACAACCCCTGACAGCATGTCATATGTGCAAAGCCCGGTATGTAGGTGGAGGACTGAGGCTGGAACACAGGCACATATGTGTAAAACTGTTGTCATATAGTAAGCAAGATATATATATGTGTACATATCTATATGGATATATATACTTATATATACATATATGTTCACCATATGTCCTGCACATGGAGTGGAGCCCTACCTCAGCCCCAATAGTCCCAACCTCTCAGTGCAAGGGGATGTCACATATGTAGTGCAGGTGTCTGTCCTGACACTTAATAACCACTGGTACAGAGGTGCCATGGCCACATACTATCCACTTGTTACTGACATACATCTGAACAGCATCCCACTGCTTTGTCTGACATACATGACTGTTATGGTCATCACCCAGAATGATACCACAGTACAAGGACAAAATGATTGACTTCAACAATTGGCTAAGCTTCTGGTGTCATTCTAAGGGGATCCAGTATTTGTCTGCCTGGGATGACATGATCGGCAGTCCACGATGCTTTGCCAGAGATGGCCTGCACCTGTCACCCTTAGGATTCCAAATACTGGCTAAGGCTCTTGCCACCCCTATAGTGCCTTTTTTAGGCAATGTTCAAATGACAAATTCACCACCGTAACAGGTACAAGCAAGCAAAATCTGAGGGTAATGCTACTCAATGCTAGAAGTCTAAACCACAAAATGCACTCACTCGAGGCACTCCTTAAAATGGAGAACATTGACATCTGTGCAGTGACAGAGACCTGGTTCAAAGCTCCAGAGAGCACCCCTGCATTATCAGGCTTCAATTCATACCACACCATTCGGCCACCTAACCCAGAAAGAAGCACTAAAGGTGGAGGTGTGTCCATAATCATTAAGGATATCCACACCTCCAGGCTAGTTGCACAGCATAATGCATCCGAGATTAATGCAACTAACTCTGGGCAAGACCACAATCCAAATTGTAGCTTGCTACAGACCCCCCCACCATGCCCCAGGATTCACACTCCTCATTTCTTGATACACTGGAAAGTATTAGGGTACAACCCAACACCCTAATAATGGGCGATTTCAACTACCCCACCATTAACTGGGAAAACTACTCATGTACCAACTCTTTTGCTCAACGTTTTCTAGAATTCATAAATTTCAACGCCTTGGATCAACTTATTCACACCCCCACCAGGGGCAGCAATATCCTAGACCTGGTCATTACCAACATGGGAAACCGGTGTTCCACACCAGAGGTCAATTCCTCGTTGGTCAGATCCGACCACAAGCTAATCAGCCTAGACATCCACATCCCACCCCCAGCCCCAATTAGGGAAACCATCATAAAAAACTTCTCCAAAGCCAATTTCACACTTCTTAAGACAGAAGTGGCAAACTTCATGACACCCATGCAGATGGACAATAGAGGTATGACTGCCGAATCCTACACAAATGCACTTTATAAGCACTTACACGAGTGCATGGATCATGCTATCCCTAATAGAACCAAGATGTTATCCTCCAAAAAAAGGAAGCCAATCTGGTGGTCCTCTGCCATAAACAAACTCTACAACAGAAGAAAGAAACTGTTGCAAAAAAGAGTAAAATCCCATGACTGGAGGAACTCCCTGGTCAACCTCAGTAAGAAGCTGAGATCCCTCATAAAATCCTCCAAAGCTAGTTACGAAAACAAAATTGCCACTGACTCTAAAGACAACCACAAAGCATTCTATAGCTATGTCAAGAATCTAAATGGGAACACTCAGATCTGCTCTGAGTTACAGCACAATGGCACTAAGTATACAGAACCAACTGATATTGCCAACATCCTAGCAGATAGGTTCAGTGCTAACTTTACCCCCACCTCTCACCCCCTATACCAGAAGA
Source organism: Protopterus annectens (assembly GCF_019279795.1). Classification (NCBI taxonomy): domain Eukaryota; kingdom Metazoa; phylum Chordata; order Ceratodontiformes; family Protopteridae; genus Protopterus; species Protopterus annectens. The sequence goes on along the minus strand of NC_056737.1, from coordinate 607,171,641 downwards.
ATTCAAAGTTCCCATAATCATGGATGCACAGGTAAGAAACACACTCTCCAAAGCCAAGAACACAGCATCCACGGGACCTGACAATATCCCAGGCTGTGTTCTACATGAACTACATAATGAACTGGCAACCTACCTAAGACCATGTTCAATCATTGCCTCACCTCAGGCTTTGTAACCACTGAGTGGCGCACCGTGACGGTTATCCCACTCCACAAAGGGCGAGCCACGATGGACCCCGGGAACTACCGCCCTATTAGCCTGATGAGCCTGGTCTGCAAGGCCATGGAACGTATCATCGTGGAACTCATAAACAAAGACATTGGTAATCTCCAAACTCTGGACCCTACCCAGTTTGGATTTGTAAAAGGCAGATCATGTCTCCTAAACCTGATTGACTTCTTTGAAGCAGTCACCAAAGCCATAGATGAGGGTAAAATTGTTCACACAGCTTATCTAGATCTCGCCAAGGCTTTCGACACCATCCCCCACTCTGGAATTATAGATAAGATCACTAAACTAGGTATAAATCCCTATGTCACAAGATGGGTTGCCAACTAGCTCACAGACAGAACCCACACTGTGAAAGTAGCGGATTCCAAATCCGACATCAGACCAGTGACAAGTGAAGTACCACAGGGTTCAGTCCTGGGTCCTCTCCTGTTTGGTATCTACTTCTCTGAAGTGCAGGCCAACACAGAAGGTCTTTGGCTAACAAAGTTTGCAGATGACTGCAAACTAAGAGCCATGATCGAAACTCCTAACAATGTGGACAAACTACAAAAAGGCCTCACTGAGACAGATACCTGGTGTCAAAACCATGGCCTGAAGCTCAATGCCAAAAAGTGTATTGTCATCCCCTTTTGTAAAAACTCTGTACCCATGAACTACCACATAGCTGTTAGTCTACTTAATGCTGAAAATGTGATAACAGACCTTGGGACACAGGTGGACAGTAGTCTCTCCTTTGATAATCACATCGCCACAGTGGTCAGGAAATCCTTCTATGTGGCTCATCTCATCACAAAAGGATTCTCATCCAGAAAAAAAGAGATCATTGTTCCCCTCTACTCATCACTCATTAGACCTATTATAGAGTACAACGCCCCTTTTGGTATGTACCTCACAAGACATCTACAACAACTGGAAAGACCACAGAAATATCTCACAAAGAGGATTACTGGCCTCAAACAATTGCCCTATGCAGACCGTCTCAAAAAACTACAGCTTTACTCCATCACATATCGCCTACTCAGGGGCGATCTCTGCCTAACATACAAAGCAATGTCAAACCTAGAGCAGAGCTGTTGGACATGCTCCACTTAAAGAAATCCCAATCCCTCCGAGCTATACGCTCCAGGGACCTAAACCTTGTCACCACAATAAACAGAACATGCTGGAGGGATAGATTCCTGTCCCAGAGACTTCCCATACTCTGGAACAGAATACCTGTCTATGTCAAACAGAGCTCCTCATTAGCACTCTTCAAGAAAAATCTTGATGATTGGATGGGAAATGGGAAATTCACCCTGGGAATCACTTCTGTGGCTCTGCTCGACAGGGGCACAGGAAAATAAATTTCTTGGGTGGCAAAAGCCAGGGTACATTTTTTGGCTAGGCTTGTATGGCCTATATTGGCTTGTATGGCTTGTATTGTAGGGCCGATAGCCTAGTACCTACCTATGAACCTGTGGTGGCCAGGCAGCAGTACATCTGAAAAATATCTGGACATGACATCTCACTGGATAAGTACAGTAAGCTGCTAGGCATGTAACAAAGCACAATGCAGGCTACAGGCAGACTGACGCAATACTAGGCTACATCTCCTATGTGGGAATACACATGTACCTGCATAGATAGCAGGCTCTACAGGCATGTCGCATCACAGAGTAACAGACACCTGTGTGAAAGTGCATAACCACAACCAATGTGAACATAGCAACAGCCACATATGGTAAGCTAGCATGCTATTACAGTATATGGACTATCTGATGTACATCATCCTTATATGAGCCACCCACACAACAACCCTACATATACTGGGCCACTACACAGTGTGGTCAGATGGCTGTCTGTGGTTTGGGACATGTGTGTGTTCGCACCTACAAACATGTGAGCTGATAGGGTGACATACAGTGGAGCAGCATGTAACATCAGATAGAACAGGAACAAGAACAATAACATCTACCACAGTCTCTACACAGGCCAAAGTACATATGCACTATACACACACTGTTGACAATTACTAGACTTACACATACCTCAGTACTGTACACACAACCACAGAATGCCCAGGCTATGTCCTCAGTTATAACCCCTACTATACATAACATGTGTAGCAGTCTGATTTCTCACTGGCTTGTTATCAGATCTGCTGTCAATGAATATGGTGTACAGAACATATGCACCCCCAACTGCATGACATATGTACAAAGGTTGACAGGGTTGTGGCTGGAGGCACAAACACAGGGCCAATATTGACATGTTGCTGTGATGACCTCATACATTTCCTGTCGTAACAGGGTTTGATGCAACATATATCCTATGAGGGATATGACGTCAGTACCTCTCCCCGCTGTCACCATCTACTGACTGCAATCCTCACACTACCTTCTGCAGCTGTGAGATAGGTGCTCTGTGGGTAACACAAGGAACACAAGGCACCACACACTGCCCAGTCTGCAGATGATCCTACAGATGGGGATTCCTCATAAACATAGCACCGACATGACAAGTATTAAAACATGTAGGACAGCCATATCCACACACACCCTGTTAAACCAATATTACCCCAACTGCAGTATAGCAGCACTTACAGTCTGTAGTCAGAACAGGCACGCCCCCTCCTATGTGTTGGCCTGTTTCCACATTGTACGTTGTCAGAGGTAAGTCCCCAATCCATCTGTGATGCTGTTTGCCAAACAACAGATCTAGTTCCTGCTCACAGTGAATGAAAAGGCCCAACACCAACATGATGTTCCTAGATATTGGAGTGTGTTTCCATGCAATTGGCTATGGGAATGTTACCACAGCTTTTCCGCATGCAATCAGCTAGAGGAGGGCTGTAATCCATGCAGAGGCCATCAGCTGATCATGAGCATCACTGACAATACACATGCCACTGCTTAAGCAAAGCAGGTGTAAGTCTCCACATCCACCAGAGAAGGAGTGAGAGAGGCAGACAGAGGCAAAGATAAGTCAGGGTGGGTTGGGAGAGTAAAAGGTAAGCATGTTTGTTTCTCACACCTACCAGTCCAGGGTATCAAACCCATGACTGACTATGTACTGATATCATATCTGTTATCCCTGCATGGTGGATATTGTGAATTATGCTAGGGGCACCATATAAGAAAGTTTAAAAACACATTCACCATTGGGTCCAGTTGTTACACACAACCACCTCCACACAGGACACGAATGACAAACATCAACACATTAAGACACACACACACCTCTCACAGCTGGGATTAGAACCTCTACCTAACTAGTTGTTACACTACAGTACTATGCCATTATAGAATGCACCACAGAGATTAGTGGAGTATTCCTTCCCCAAGGATTTATTTCACAGTGAGTGACATCAGCAGGACTGCTAAATAGGAAAAATGAAGTGTAGTGAGTGTGACTAGCCAAACATGCCTTTCTCTCTACACAGGCATAGGAACAGACACAAAAGCATCCACAACTCCCATGTGTGAGAATAGAACCCCTACCAGAGTTCTATATTACACTACAGCATTACACTGTTATAGCACGCACCACAGAGACCGCTGGAGTACTCCTTCTCCAAAGGTGTACTTTACAGTGATTGACATTAGCAGGATTGCAAGAGTAGGGCATTTTAATTGTATTGAGTGTGACTAACCTAAATTGCCCTAATTAGTCTGTATGCATTAACCTCTGTTCTGGCCAGAACGAAAATGACCTGCCTTTGCAGGTCATGAACCCAGGATCTTGTACACTATAGTCACAGTAACTAACCACTAAGCCATCACTACAGTACATGGGACTGCGTTTCCACCAAAGTAATCCCACCATAGGCTAATCAAACGGAACATGTAAAAGGAATGTATATACAGTTGTGCGTAAAAGACCTCTACAAGGTCAACTTCATGCTACTCAAGGCAGAAGTGACAATGTTTGTGACACCCATGGAGACAGGAGCTGACAGTTCAACTGATGAATCCTGGACTAAGGCACTGTATGGGCACAGCCACTTGTGCATGATTCCTGACATCCCAAATAGAACCACAACGCTCACCTCCCAAATAATCAAGCCAGTCTGGTGGTCTCCTGCCATTAACAGATTATACAACAGATGATAGACACCGTTGAAGTAAAAAGGGTAATCCAAGGATGCAAACAACTCCCTTACCAGCCCCAGTAAGATGTTGAGATCCCTCATGGAATCCTCCAAATCAGATTATGTAACTAAAATCGACACAGATTCCACAGACAACCACACAGCATTCTATAGTTATGTCCAAATTCTAACTGGCACTGCTCAGAAGTGCTCTGAGCTGCGACAGAATGCCATTACATAGTCTGCTCCCACGGAATGTGCCAATATCCTGGCAAATTGATTTAGTGCCACATTCACCCCCTCTCACTCCCAAAAGTGCCCATGTCAATACAAAAAGGGTTCCATTGCCCAGTAATCACAGCCACACAGGCAGAAAATGCACTACCCACAACTAAGAATACAGCATCCATGGGACCAGATGACATCCTGGGCAGTGCACTACATGAACTGCAAAATGGAATGGCAACTCACCTAACTGTCATGTGTAATCATAGCCTCACATCAGGCCTGGTGCCTACTGAGTGGCGTACAGTTGCAGTTATCCCACTCCACAAGGGGGGATCTAACTGTGATCCCTGGAACTACCATCACATCAGTCTGACGAGCCTGATCTGCATGGCCATGGAATGCATTATCAGGGATGTTTTGAAAGCAGACATTGGTAACCCTCAAACACTGGACCCCACACAGATTGGGCTCATGGAGGGCCAGTCTTGTCTCCTGAAACTGACTGACTGCTTTGACTCCATCTGCATAGCTGTTGAAGAGGGTACAGCAGTCCACAAAGCCTATGTGGACCTCTCCAAGCCCTTCAACACCATCCCCCAGTCTGGAAACATAGATTAACATACTAATCCGGCCATACATCCTTATTCCACTTGATGGTTTGCCACATGGCTTACTGACAGAACCCAAACTGTAGGTGTAACTGACTCCAAATCCATCCCCAGGCAGGTGACAAGTGGAGTACCTCAGGGTTCAGTCCTGGGACCACTGTTGTTTGGCATCTATATCTCTGAAGTACAGGCCAGCAGTATGGGACTCTGGCTAACAAAGGTAACAGATGACTGCAAAATGAGAGTCATTATGAGCCTGACTGCACTTCATGACATGTTACTGATACCAGCCTGACATCATACAGGTGGGATGGAGTATTGTTAACATCTTGTGCTCTTGCCATTTAATGTCCTGGTTATGGGATCTGCAACAGTTGGTAGTGTATTGCAGGGCAGACATGTTTGGCTGTGGGGGGGGGGAGAATACCTATTTGTGCATGACATATGTTGTTTGTGCCTGTCAACCCCATTAATGGTGCATGTGGACATATATGTGTCTGCTATGTTCCCACTTTATTTACAGATGTATGTCTGTATATACTGGACACCCCATGGTCCCCAATATGGCCACAATGGGAACAAGGCTCCCACCAACTCCCACTCACAACAGCAGTCCACTTCCTGAAGGTGACAGGTCTGGTGGCTGAGCAGGAGGAGCATGTTGGCCATGTGAATGTGTACTGGGTGCCTCAGATGGATGTAGCACATTCCTCATGTGTCTGTGCAGCTTGGTATGGAACAGACCCAGACCTGAGCTCAGGGGCAGGGACAAGTTGGTATGTGGCTGAGCAGGGTGGGTCAACATCCCCTGGGTGGTTCCACCTGATGGTATGGCTGTAACAGTACACGAGGAGGCCCCAGGTTGGCACATACATGTGATGTGGCCAGGTATCCTGGTCAGATGGGTTTGGAGAGGTGGATCAGCTGGCCAATGGAACATATGCATGTTAATGTGTCACTGTCATAGTACATATGTTGGTAGTAATAGTCTACACAATCCCAGTACATGTCCAACAGCATGCATAGAAACCCCCTATAACACAGACTGTCAGATGTGCAGCAATCTCAGAGCAGCCATACCACTGGCATATATGTAACCATAGTGGCCCTGACAATGGCATGCAAGTGAATAGTTTGTAACAGGCCCACAATGTTAGTGTCCACACAGGGGACATGGCTACAATCACATAGCAGAAGGTGTGGTACACTACACAATCTGTCCAAATGGTAGTTAAGCTGTAGCCATGCCTAACGAGATGTGTGTATAGTCTGATGAAGCTGATATGGTGGGGGTGACAGAGATGTGTATTATGAACTGTGGTAACCTTGCCATATGAGTCACTCAGGCCTGTTCCCATCCTCATGTTTTTCAGGCATGATGGCACACAGCTGCCTCCCAGCATATTCTTCAGAGGAGAATGAAGTGATAATAAACCACCTGGTACTGCACTGCCAGGTCCTGTTTAGCAGGACAGCACTGAAACAGCAGGAGCAGACCAGCCTGTGGAATGATTTTGTCCACAGGGTCAATGATGTCGGCCTGCATAACCAGTAGACCACTGTTGTGTAAATACCTGCAGTAGTACATGTAAATCATGCATATCTGATATGTTATACAAATAATGTGTTGCTGCATTGTAGTGATAATCAGATGTCCAGATGTGGTAGTATTGTGTATATTTAAAGTAGATGTATGGTAGTACTCCACCCAGCCTGTAGCAGTACCACAGGTGTGGGCACTGACATTACATCTCTCACCCACTTATGTAGGTCCCTCCAGGTAACAGCAAGGTAGCAGCCTGAAGCTGGTGAGTATGTCTTATGTAGATGCATGCCAACACACCAGACTTGTAATGGTGATGTAATATTCCATGCACACATCTAACACACCTACCTTGAATGCATGCTGTACATGTGCATGTATTGTTGCTGTGAAATGCATGGTCTCACAGGGGCGGACATAATGGGGTATTGAAAGGGTATGTCACACACTTGCATGACAACTAACATCCTGTCATTGTGGAATGTGTCCACGGGGGTAACATACTGTTGGTAGATATGGCCTACAGTAGCAACATATTCTGGACAACACCCATATACAGTGCAACACCAGTGTACATACTTGTAAGGCAATGCCAACTGCTGCTGAGATACACTATGGCATACAGCATTACACTAGTCCACATTATCAGCTGGGTCTAAGCTGCAACATGTGGTGTGTAGTGTATGGGACACTGCAAGATGACACATATGTGTAGGGCTTACCTGTCATGCATCTGCATAAATTCTGAGGGGGGGGTCTCAGCATGAAACAACAGTGCACTGCAGCAGGGATCCTAAGGATGGTAGGAATGGCTCTATCTGCATATAGTCAGGTCTAGGACCTGTTGCAGCCATAACCCTACTCACATTGCAATAGTGATGACATTGTGTGAACACCATGGGATGTGCACATGAGTGGACCTTGCAAACATGCAGAATAGGGGGACATGTGTAGGGTAGGCTGAGCATACACTGGCAATTGTGGAAGGCCCATGCTGGCATACCCCTGCCATGAGCAGTGACTGCTGTAGTACACACAACAAGAGGTGTGATAAACCATCACGATAAGGGTGTGCACACAAATCCCCACATGGTGTGTATGCATTGCGGTCATCAGCCGCATACCTACCACAATCTATAGACACTGCATGTGAATGTACAGGACATATGTTACATACTGGGTGTGTTTACAGCTAAGATCTGCAGTGCTGTGATCCCATGCCAGATCACGAATGTGTGTGTAAAAGCAATAATGGTGTGTACACCCTCATAGCCATGGAATGCTGTGATGGTTGTCAGTGTAAGCATTTCTGCAGTGGCCATACATGGTCTGTTGATGTTCACAGCTGTAAATCAGGCATCTGGAAATCACCAATGACAACAGTCCACATATCATCCCAGGTATGTGTTGCTGAAACACATAGGGGCTGTGAGAGGTACAGCTGGCATAACTGACACAGTACTACACATTCCGCAATGGGTTGGACACCTGTGAGTTGTGGGGGACAGTACATAGCAGGGTGCAGAACAGGTGCACAGCAATAATGTGTACATGGGTGAAGAGGTATCCAGGGGAAGGGGCATCACCTAGTCACAGCACATGCAGCATACACATGTATACCACTGCTAGCATGGTGTGAGTATAGCTGAACTGCATGCTGTTCTGTACCATATGTTCTGCATGTTGGTAGATGGGTAATTGGAGGACTGTGTGTACGATCATTGTGCATCCTCACCTGTTCGCGTGTGTGTGTGTGTGTGTGTGTGTGTGTGTGTGTGTGTGTGTGTGTGTGTGTGTGTGTGCATCCTGGTGGTTAATTTGCCTGCATGGTCACTCTGGTGAAGTGGTGGGAGGTAGATGCATGTGTGCATGTATGTGTTTGTGTGTGTGGCCATGTATGCACATGTGTGATTGTGGGGTGTTCATATGGCTGTACCCCCTTTTGGGATCATGCAGTACATGGACATGGAGTTCCACGTTGCACACCAGGAATACCTGCCATGTACTCACAGGATGGCAAATAGTGTAATATGGCCTGTAGGTTGGATCAGGCATCCAGAGGGAAGGTAGACCCCAGGTACATGCTTAATTTTGCTGTCAGCGGAGAGGTCACTTACAGCCCATGTATGCAGCTCTACAGATGCACTGGGGAAAGAAAAGTCAACACCAGGGAGTGTATCCACATATTACAGCTGACACTTGATGGGCCGACGGAGCAGCATCTCCCCCATGTACTGAGCATTACATACACATGACACACCAGTGGGAGGTATTATGGCTACAACATAGTAGCTCACACATAAAGGGGCCATACACATCATTCCGGCCATACAGAGGGTGCATACTGAATGACAGCATTGGGGCCATGTTACTCAACTACACACAGGTCAGGCAGGTAATGTAGTTACAGGCCTTGTGTTGTGGCCGCTTGTGTGGGCATTTAGAGGACTGTGATGTTAACGAGTGGTAGAAATGTGTGTATGTTAGCAAGTGTGATGCAGGATGGGGTAACACATGGACATATATGTGGAGCTGTCTGTAAAGGCATGGGCAGGTAGGTAGTACGGAGATATGTGTGTGTGTGTGTGTGTGTGTGTGTGTGTGTGTGTGTGTGTGTGTGTGTGTGTGTGCATATTGTTAAGCAATGCTGTACAGGCTTTAAAGTGTGGTTATTGTTTTCCCCCACAAGTGGTGAGGTGGGTCAGGGTCTCTCCTGCACCCTATCTGAAGTAGGTGTCCATACAGACACTGATGATGATGATGATAATGGTGAGGCACAGGTGGGGTTGTCAGAGGCCGACACTGCTCATACATTTGACATCCCCCTTTTAGCCACCCCATCCCCGCACACAGTTACAGTGCCTATACACATCCCAGCACCAGCGACCATAGCAGAGGGACAGCATTCAGTGGCAGTGCACAGTAAAGTGTGGTAACCATGCCTACTGTGTCCAGTCCCAGCAGGCATAGCTGGATGTCCGGCAGGCTGCCACATAGGTGGATGTCCCAGGGTGCTCATGGTAGGGCCACGGGACATCATGCCCCTGGCATAGGCAACATAGCTGCAACCAGCAGACGCATGTTCCAGTCTGTAATGGCAGTGCAGGCACTTATTGAGCATTACACCAGACAGGATCTTAGGCTGCAGAGGGCTGCACTTGCTGCTGTAGGCGACAACCTCCGTGAAGTGGCAGCTGCCATCCGTGCTTCTAATGAGCAAGGGGATAGACAGCATGATGAGCTGATGGACCTCATCAGCCATGGTGTGTCCATGCTTTGACATGTGGTGGGGATGTGGCAACACCTGCATGGATGTGGCCCAGCAACACCAACAGCTGGCATTCATCATGGGCTTGCTAGGACTCCAAGGGGCTCCTGTAGTGGCAGTAGCAGCCCCGGCAGTGCAGCGTGTGTGCTGTCCACACCACACCACACCACAGCAGGCCATGTGCACGTGGTCCTGGCCAATCCCAGGAGGGATGTGGTACCAGCAGACAAATGTCATCAGCAGGTGAGAGTAGCACTTCAACGCCTGTACCTGCACATGCCAGCAGAACCCCTGGCAGGCACAGTCCACGTGTCCATGGCCGGAGGCAGTGAACTGCACACCCTGCTAGGTATGGTCTGCAGCTGTCCATAAACACCTGTGTAGGGCAGCCACAATGCAGAACTGTGTGCATGCATACTCACACACTATGCAAACACACCTAGGGTACCTCATACCTACACACACCACATCGCCTCAGCCAGCTCCCCAGAATACACCCCTCACCCACACACATGGTGTCAAATGTATGGCCCACCCTCGGCCTCTGGCAGACCAACACCACACCCTGCGCATATGATGATACCTGTGCCCCATCCCTGTCATCCATACCATCAATGCAGGGACAGGCTGATATGGTTCTGATGCACAGGGTGAGTGTACACCAGTGTACCACAGTCCTGCAGTGTTACTTGTAGTAGGGTGTAGAGTGTAAGGCATAATTGGCAGGTAGTGTAGCCATCCAGCAATGATGCCTTCTAGCTGTTATTAATACTGCTTGGTTGTGGTCTCTAAATTGATATGCAAATGTCAAACACTGATCCCCTGAATCTGGATAAAGTAACCAACGATAAAAGTATAATATTCCAAAAAAGCCAACAACTCATTGGAATACACACGGCAAAACAACACTTTAATACAAAATAGTACAAATATAAAAACATGTGAGCACTTTCACAGAGTCCTCTCTGCTTCCTCAGACATACTACAGTAACTGCTGCTCTTGCTTAAATAATGATACATCTAGGTCATATCCAATCAATTAACAGCATCTTGATTGAATAAATAAAAGTTAAAGGCATACACTATACAAACACTATACAATCAATCAATCATATAAATAGTGAACTAAAAATATATGTAAAAAAACTGTAAAAACATGCTCTATAGAATTAGATAGTGGTAAAACTGTAAAATATATGTACAAATATTAGAAGATGTGACCAAACATAATAATCAATGTTTCAAAGCCCTGTTCCTAAGAAAAGGTTTCAGTGAAACCTTACTGTTTAGTCCAGGTGGTTTGTCAGCCTGAAGCCTAATTATCCATTCTTGTTCTGAGGCTTCGGTCTTGTTGTTCATGTTCCCACCTCTTTTATTATCTTGTATGATATGTAACACTAGAAACTTGAAGATGTGTGTGGCTCCCTCCTTTATAACATGCATCGCTAACGCACTTGTCTCTTTTTTATTTTTAATGTCCCTTACATGTTTTTAGGACTCTATCTTTGAGTAGCCGATTAGTTTTGCCTACATAGTAGGCTGGGCATTTTGTACAGAAACCAAAGTATACAACATTCTTACTATAACAGTCTGCATAAAAGCGTGTATCAATGCTGAACTTTCTAGTTGGGTGTGTATACTGCCCCCCTCCAAATATGAAGGGGCAGGCTGTACACCTTCTACATGGAAAGGTAGCTAGTTTATCAGACCTTGCATAGTGGTCTCCATCTAACTTCTTATAGCACAACTGTCTTTTTAATGACATGTTGTTTTTGAAGGTAAACGATGGTGTAGCCACATCTTTTAATATTTGTACATATATTTCACAGTTTTACCACTATCTAATTTTATAGAGCATGTTTTTACAGTTTTTTTACATATATTTTTAGTTCACTATTTATATGATTGATTGTTTATATAGTGGTTGTATAGTGTATGCCTTTAACTTTTATTTATTCAATCAAGATGCTGTTAACTGATTGGATATGACCTAGATGTATCATTATTTAAACAAGAGCAGCAGTTACTGTAGTATGTCTGAGGAAGCAGAGAGGACTCTGTGAAAGTGCTCACATGTTTTATATTTTTACTATTTTGTATTAAAGTGTTGTTTTGCCACGTGTATTCCAATGAGTTGTTGGCTTTTTTGGAATGATATGCAAATGTGTTGTAGGTGTACATGTGTCAGCACAAGGATGCCCTGTGCATATGTTGATACCTGTGCCTCACCCCTGTCATCCATACTATCGATGCAGGGACAGGCTGATATGGTTCTGATGCACAGGGTGAGTGTACACCAGTGTACCACAATCCTGCAGTGTGACATGTTGTGGGGTGTAGAGTGTGAGGCATGATTGGCAGGTAGTGTAGCTGTCCAGCAATGATGCCTTGTAGCTGTTATTAATACTGCTTGGTTGTGGTCTCTAAACTGATATGCAGGTGTGTTGTAGGTGTACATGTGTCAGCATGAGGATGGTCTGCAGTCATAATGCACAACGGGGTATGTCACTGTGCTGACACCATGGCAGTGACATATCTGGGCTACAGTCAAACACATTTCACAGGTTACTATATTGCCTGTGCCACATGGGCAGGTGGCCCACTGAGGCATGTATATTCCTGCAATCTGATGTAGACCCATCCACATACACGCACACTGTTACTTGCCAACACTGGGACTAGACCCCTACCTAGCAATGTTGTGATACTGATGTGTGTGGCCTACACTGTACAAACACTGTCTTAACCACTCTGTATCCAACAGTCTTTGTTCTGGCCAGCAACAAAATGAGCAGCCCTTGCAGGTCATGAACTCAGAGCCCTTTAAACTGAAGTCACAACACATGACCACTACACCATGACCACTGTGGGGACAGCTGATGTGTTACCAATATAGCTGTCATTACCCAAATTGAGTGGTATTGAACACTTGCCTTTACATCCTAAATTGTGTAGTCCTTGTCATTAATATGACTGTTTCATCACATATGTTGTTTTATCATAATGTACACATAGCAGATACATATGGTGGGATACATGTGGGAGGGTATATGTAACCATGACGTTTACTCATAACAGGCATATGGTTGTATACATTTAGGTGTATAGATGTCTACATGTACATACACAGGTATACACATACATATGTCTGTATACACATCTGTATAGTGGTACATATATATGGCCATGTGTACACCTCTTCATATGTACATATGTGTAAATATCTATACATATATGTATCTATACATATGTGTGTATATATATATATATATATATATATATATATATATATATATATATATATATATATATATATAGGTATACGTATATGTACATATAGATATGTGTATATAGCTATATATGTATGCACATCCTATGTGTACAGATATGCCTAGTTATGTTGGTATATATTTAGATATCTATGACTATATGTGCACACATATCTATACCGATATACCTACTGCTGTCGCTATATCTGTAGATATCCATATGTTTATGTGCATATGTATCACTATCTGTATATGTGTAGACATATATTGCTCTGTATATGTATATATCTAGGTGTGTATATGTATATGTATATCTATGTACTTATACATGCCCATCTATATATGCTGATATGTATGTGTGTAATCATAGATATATATCTAGATGCATATATGTACAGATGTCTCATCATATCTCCTGGACATGGAGTGTAGACCTACCCCAGCCCCTATAGTCCCAACGTCGTAGTGCAAATGGATGTCAGGTATGTATAGCAGGTATATTAGTAGACTATTGCTACTGTAATTGAGATTGTCTTCACAGACATGGTGTGTGTGGGAGGTCACATTTGCTTTCCACATGTGTGCCATTGGCTACTGACAGACATCCTAAAGTCATCCTGGTAAAGTACCACTGCTAGCACGTAATGCCCCCATGGACTGCAGCACAGATATTGGCCAATATATATGGACCTTCTGAAACACTCCTTACAGTCCGGAGGTATACACAGAACCCCTTAGTGCTAAACATGTGTACCATGCATGAAAATATGGATGTTAACAGCCATGTAGATGGGTATAACACATAACGACTGGAATACATATGCCACCATTAGGTATGCATTCACACACCCCTTTCTGGCTTGACACATAATACTGCTGGTACAGGGGTGCCATGGCCACATACTACCCATCAGATAGTGACATACATCTGTACAGCATCCCACTGCTCTGTCTGACATACATGACTGTTAAGGGAGACCCAGCAGCAGCACATCTGGCAAGTATCTCCACATGACATCTCACTGGATAAGTACACTAAGCTGCTAGACATGTAACAATGCTCTGTGCAGGCTACAGGCAGACTGGCTGATTATTGGCCAACATCTCCTATGAGGAATGCACATGTACCTGCAAATATAGCAGGCTCTGCAGGCATGTCACACCACAGGGTAAGATACATCTGTGTGAAGGTGCATAACCACATCCAATGTGAACAAAGCCACAGCCACATATGGTAAGCTAGCATAAAAGTACAGTATATGGACTATCTCTTCAACAACATCCTCATATGTGCCACTCACAGACTAACCCCACATATACTGGGCTGCTACATGGTGTGGTCTGCTGTCTGTCTGTGGTATGGGACATGGGTGTGTATGGCCCCACATGTAATCCAATATGGTAACATACAGTGGAGTAGAATGCAACATCAGATAGGATGGGACCTATAACAATGACATCTACCACAGTCTGTACACAGGCTAAAGAACATGTGCACAGTACACACACTGTTGACAGTTACCATAGTTACACAGACGTCAGTACTGTACAAACAACCACGGAATGTCCTGGTAATGTCGTCAAATATTACCCGTACTGTACATAACATGTATAGCAGTCTGATATCTCCCTGGCTTGCTATCAGATATGATGACACTTATGATGGTGTACAGCACACATGCACCTTGTAATGCACAACATATGTTTAACAGTTGACAGAGTTGTGGCTGGAAGCACATACACAGGGCCAATATTGACATGTTGCTGTGTTAACCTCATACATGTACTATCGTAACAGAGTTTGTTGCAACATGTGTCCTATGAGGGATATGAAGTCAGTAACTGTCAGGGCTTTCACCATCTACAGACTACAATCCTCACACTACCTTCTGCAGTTCACAGATACGTGCTCTGTGCATAACACATGACACTAAGGACACAACACACTGTCCAGTCTGCAGATGACCCTGCAAATGCAGATTCCTCATAAACACATTACTGACATGGCAGGTATTTCAACATGTAGGACAGCCATATCCACACACACACTATTAAACCAACATTACTCCACATGGAGTATAGCAGCACTTACAGTCTGTAGTCAGGCCAGGCACATCCCCCTCCTGTGTGTTGCCCAGTTTCCACAGTGTAAGTTGTTAGAGGTAAATCCCCAAGCCATCTGAGCTATATTTCGCCAAATGACAGATCTAGTTCCTATCCAAAGTGGATGTAAAGGGCCAGCACCAAGATGATGTTCCTAGATATTGGAGTGTGTTACTATGCAATTGGCTATGGGAATGTTACCACAGCTGTTCCACATGCACTCAGCTGGAGGAGGGCTGCAATTGGTGCAGAGGCCATCAGCTGATCATGACCATCACTTACAAAACACAAGCTGCTGCCTAGCAAAGCAGGTGTACCTCCCACATCCACCAGAGAGGGTGTGGGTGGGACAGACAGAGACAAAGTATGTCAGGGAAGGTGTGGGTGGGTAAAATGTAAGCATATTTGTGTCGCACACCTACCAGTAGGTGGTTTCAAACACCTGACTGCTATGCATATCTATCACATGTTTATGCAGTTATTGCATGTGCCACATAGCTTACATGTTGGTAAGCTGTCCAGATGTATATGTGCTGGTGAGTGACATCTGCAACACTATTGCAATACAGTAGGTGTAGCACACAAGCCTGTCCACATGAACAGGTGTCAGCGTCAACACAGCCACACTCTGTAAGGGACTCATACACATTGCCACACTTGGCAGGGTAACAAATGCACTTCCTAACCAGTTACCTTGCCACAATACAGTAATGCATATGTATGAATTGGCCCACAGGGATTATCCTGGGGTTCTATGGTCAAAGGGTATGTGACGGTGCCTGACATTAGAGATCATGCTTCAGTATGTCACTGGGTGGTACTGGGTGTGAATGTGGTCAGAAGCATCATACACCACACACACAGACACAGGGTGCTAATACCAGCGTGCATGTGTGCATTGCTTCATGGGTGTGTAGTGGTTGATGGTGCCAGATGGCTGTACAAGGCTAGGTGAGGGGTATACCTTGGCATCAGGCCACATGTGAATAGTCTGCATTATGGCTAAGGAGTGTAGTGTCTGGAATGGACCACACAGGTGGGTATAGTATTCACCATCCAGTCTCCTGGGTTACTATTGTGCGTGGCCAGTGCTGTTCAATGCTTGGCATGTACATGTTCTATACGCCATGACATGGACGGTGTTTTCTGATGTGCACACGTCCCACATTCATGTACAGTGGTATGTGGAAGTGTACCTGGTTTGTCTGGCCCATGTTGTATACACAGAATGTTATCATCAGATGTGACAGTCTCAACCTCATGTGGCGGGGCCAGATAATGGACAGCTGGTTTACCTGGCACTTACATTGGTAGCATGCTATAGGTATTCCCTGGTTTCAGTGGCATCTGTCCATACATGGCATGTGTGTAAGGCATGGTATGTCCTTTGCGGATCACATTTGATGTAACCAAAGTTGTTGCAGGCATCCGGTGGGAAACATACTGAAGGTGCACTGTCTGCAGTTAGGTGCCTATTGTACTGCTGGACAGGGTGCCATGGCCTCTGTAGGCCAATGCATTCACACCATTGCTACTATCAGTTGCCAATATGCAGTGTACTACACACATCTTGGCTGTTGCCCTGCCATGAGTGTATGTATGAGACATGGGTTGAGAGTGTGCTCTGGGTAATACTGGGGTTGCTAACTGTGATTGCCTGGCCTTGTCACATGTATGGGTATGGATATGCACCCCAGTATCTTGGCTATTTCATAGCTACTTTCCCTGTACAGTGGACATTGTGATATGTACTAGAGCACCATATAAGAAAATTGCAAAACCCGCTGCACATTGGGCCCTGGTGTCACACACGCACACCCTCCTCCACACAGGTTACGAAGTACAAACACACACACACACACACACCTGTCATGTCTGGGAGTAGAACCCCTACATAACTAGTTTATTACACTACAGCATTACACAGTTATAGTACGCACCACAGTGATTACTGCAGTACTCCTTCCCCAAAGGTGTATATCACATTAGCTGACATCAGCAGGATTGCCAAAGTAGAGCATTTGACATGTACTGAGTGTGACTAGCCTAAAATGCATTGCTCTCTTCACAGACAGTGGAACACACACAAAACATCCAGAACTGCCATGGGTGAGTATAGAACCCTACCAGGGTTCTAAATCACACTACAGCAGTACCCAGTTATGGCACGCGCTATGGAGATTACTGGGCTACAACCTTCCCAGAAGTGTATTTCGGGGTGGATGACATCAGCAGCCTTACCAAGGTAGAGCATTTAAATTGTAGGGGGTATGCCTACCCTGAAAAGCATTGCTTTCTACATAGACAGACACACACACACTCACATTTGCCAAGGCTGGGGTTAGGACTCCTACTTAAGTAGTTTATCACACTACAGCAGTACACAGTTATGGCACACGCCACGGAGATTACTGGCCTATCACTTCCCCAAAGGTGTATTTCACAGTTGATGACATCAGCACACTTGTCAAAGTGGACCATTGGAGGTTGTAGTGTCTGTGAATGGACTCAAATGAATTTCTCCCTGCACTGACAAAGGAACACACACACATACATCCACACTTGCCATGTCAGGGAATAGAATTCCTACCTAACTAGTTTATCACACTACAGCAGTACGCAGTTACAGGATACTCTACAGAGATTACTGGGCTACAGCTTCCCAGAGGTGTATTACTAAGTGGATGACATCAGTTGCCTTGCAAAGGTTGAGCATTTGGATTGTGGGGAGTGTTGCTAGCCTAAAAAGCATTGCTCTATACACAGACAGACAGACAGACAGACACACCCACAAACACTTGCCATGTCTGGGGATAGCATTCCTACCTAACTATTTTATCACACTACAGCGGTACGCAGTTACAGGACATGCTACAGAGATTACTGGGCTACAACTTCCCAGAGGTGTATTACTAGGTAGATGACATCAGCTGTCTTGCAAAGGTTGTGCATTTGGATTGTGGGGAGTGTAGCTAGCCTAAAAAGCATTGCTTTATACACAGACAGACAGTTGCCATGTCTGGGAACAGAACTCCTAACTAACTAGTTTATCACACTACAGCTGTACGTAGTTACAGAGATTACTGGGCTACAGCTTCCCAGAGGTGTATTACTAGGTAGATTACATCAGCTGTCTTGCAAAGGTTGTGCATTTGGATTGTGGGGAGTGTAGCTAGCCTAAAAAGCATTGCTTTATACACAGACAGACAGTTGCCATGTCTGGGAACAGAACTCCTAACTAACTAGTTTATCACACTACAGCTGCACGTAGTTACATGACGCACTACGGAGATTACTGGGCTACAGCTTCCCAGAGGTGTATTACTAGGTGGATGACATCAGCTGCCTTGCAAAGGATGAGCATTTAGATTGTGGGGAGTGTGGCTAGCCTAAAAAGCATTGCTCTATACACAGACACACACACACACACACACACACACACACACACACACACACACACACACACACACACACACACACACACTCACCATGTCTGGGGATACAACTCCTACCTAACTAGTTTACCACACTATAGCGGTATGCAGTTACAGGACATGCTATGGAGATTACTGGGCTATAGCTTCCCAGAGGTGTATTACTAGATGAATGACATCAGCTGCCTTGTAAAGGCTGTGCATTTGGATTGTGAGGAGTGTGGCTAGCCTAAAAAGCATTGCTCTATACACAGACAGACAGACACACACACAGTTGCCATGTCTGGAAATAGAACTCCAACTTAACTAGTTTATCACACTACAGCGGTGCACAGTTACAGGATATGCTATGGAGATTACTGGGCTACAGCTTCCCAGAGGTGTATTATTAGGTGGATGACATCAGTTGCCTTGCAAAGGTTGTGCATTTGAATTGCAGGGAGTGTGGCTAGCCTAAAAAGCATTGTTCTATACACAGACAGACAGACATACAGACACACACACACACACACACACACACACACACACACACACACACACACACACAGTTACTATGTCTGGAAATAGAACTCCTACCTAATTTATCACACTACAGCGGTACACAGTTACAGGATGTGCTACAGAGAATACTGGGCTGCAGCTTCCCAGAGGTGTATTACTAGGTGGATGACATCAGCTGCCTTTCAAAGGATGAGAATTTGGATTGTGGGGAGTGTGGCTAGCCTAAAAACCATTGCTCTATACAGAGACAGACACATGCATAAACACACTCACACACAGTTGCCATGTCTGGGGATAGAACTCCTACCTAACTAGTTTACCATACTACAGTGGTACGCAGTTACAGGATGCGCTACAGAGATTACTGGGCTACAGCTTCTCAGAGGTGTATTTCTAGGTGGATGAAATCAGCAGCCTTGCCTAAAGTGTGCATTTAAATTGTTGGGATTGTGACTACCCTTAAAAGGATTGCTCTCTACACAGTCAGACAGACATGCACACAAACACACACACACAGTTGCCATGTCTGGGATTCAAAGTCCTACCTAACTAGCTTATAACACTACATACTTATGGGACACGCAACACAGAGATTACTAGGCTACAACTATCCCAAAGGTGTATTTCACATTGGATGACCTCAGCGGACTTATCATAGTAGGGCTCTGGGGAGGGCAGTGTGTGTGCATTTGCCATTACCCATTCATGTAGGGGTTGACACACCACATGCGGACACACACAGGGTCATATTTCACAGGTACGTGTATACATTTGCTAGATGATTACTTCCTTGTACAGTCTCATGTTGCACAGCTGGCATGTGCACCACATGGTCTGTAATGTTGACAAATACTGGTGGCTAGTATCTGCAGTGAGTGACATCTGCACCTCATGTGTTTAGGGCCCTTTGGCTGTGTGCTGGGTGGGACAGTCCTGGATGGATCCTTGTCACAGTCACCCTCTTCCACACATCTATGTCTGTCTACCTTTGGCTTATTATAGTATGTTGTCCTTACATGTATATCTGTATTCCTATCCACTGTGTGTGCAAGGCATGAGTGGTACATACTGATGGGTGTCTGCACTAACAACTGCAACTGCCAAATATGTGTGGTCCACTGGTGTTTGCAGACATGGCCGTCATGTGTTTAAGTGTGTGAGCATGCCCAGTTTGACCGTTCGGTATGTTGTTGCCTTACATTGCATTCATTTGTCTAAGTGTATGAGCATGCCCAGTATGGGCATCTGTATTGCATGTGTGGATCAGGTCTGGGTAGTTTGTAAAGCAGTGCTGACCTTTGTGTTGTACACAGACAGATAGCATGCTGTCTGTGCAGGGTATCCATTGATCATTTGGCATTGACCTTTACTACATTTCTGCATAGCAGGGGGGGCACACCTGACTGTTTCTGCAGCTCTACACAGGACTGGGAGGGGCACATCTGACTGTTATTATATTTCTATGTAGGTTGGGGGGGACAGCACACCTGACTATTTCTAAATTTCTACACAGGATTGGGGGGGCACACCTGACTGTTATATATATCTACATAGGATGGAGGGGCACACCTGACACTTGTGCACATTTGCTGGGACTGTACTGGTATGTTGGGTACTCCACTTCAGTCTGTAGTCTTACCAATCGTGCTGGCTAGAGGCATACCAGTGTACCATAGAGCGTGGCTTTGGTTGCCCTACGTATTATAGCCTGACTTCCTACCCTTCAGAACTAACCTCCCACTGGCTGCCCTGCTGTGGTCTGTCTGTGTAGGCCTGGGAGGGAGTTTAACCATAGCCATCATTCTGGGGCCATGGCACAGGCTCTGTTTGGGTTTGTCTACATCTGTCCTGCTGCCTGACACTGTTGTTGGATATATGAGCCGTCCTGACTGGAATGTGTAGATCATATGGACACACATGTCACTCAGCACATTTCCTGCAGTGGGTTTTGTCACCCTTTGTAGTACTGGCTACTATGGTGACTCCAGTATGTGTTGCAGATGTCATGGTGCTACTATGGGTGTCTACTGTCTTCTGCCATGACATCCAGCCACCCATTTCCCTTGCATGCTCACATCCGTACCATAGCTACAGGTAACAACACATTCTATTCCATATGGCAATTGGTAGGTTGATTGACTTACCTTGTGGGTATGCCAGGTTTGCGGATGGTGCTGGTGGGCTGCCTATGTTGGATGCACATAGTACACTCCCTATACATGGTTGAGCACAGGTAGTGTCATGTTTGGCATCCCTTTTACTCTATGTGTGAGTCAGAGAGAGGTGTCATTCCCTGGGTCCCTACTGTGTCAGTGCATGTGCTATGCATTGCCTCTTTGCCAAGGCCAGGGCATACTGGACATGCCTCCTTCTGCCTACTGGGGCAGGCTCAGGTTGTTCCTCCTCCAGGTCACTCTGTGCCTGTGCAGGCCTTGGCATTGGTGGGGGACTGTGTGGCCCTGCCCCATGCTGTTCCTGCTGCAGCTGTTTCCACATGATCATATTGTGTAGCATAGCACATACCATAACAATATGGGTACATGTAGTTGGTGAATATTGCAAGGCTCCACCGGATGTGTCCAGACACTGGAGCCGTGACCTGAGCAGCCCAAACACATGCTCTATTATATGTCTGGCATGTGCCTGTGCCTCATTATGGCATTGTTGTTCAGGTGTGTGTGCATTTCTGATGGGTGTCATTAGCCATGACTCCAGTTTGTACCCAACATCCCGCACTAGGTGGCCATGGGGGATGCCCCATTGGCAAATCTCTGGTACAGCTGCATCAGATGCCATATGTGGGAATCGTCATAGCTTCCAGGGCAGCCTGCACACACATTCAGTATGATGCCCTGGGCATCACATATGACCTGGCAGTTGATGGAGGGGACGCCCCTGCGGTTGATGTAGGCCCTAACCTGTTCACCGGGTGGTGCTTTGATGCATATGTGCTTGCAGTCTATAGCACCCACTACCCCAGGGTATTCTGCTATTTGGTGGAAGAGACACATATTGCTGGGCAACACCTCATGGGTGTTGAGGAAATATATGTGCTCACTGGCATGTGCTGACATGGCATCCAGGAACTAGTGGAATACTCTGGATGCTGATGCCTGTGAGATCCCCATGATATCCCCAGTTGTGCTTTGGGAGGTACCTGTGGCTAGTATACCTAGGCCTACACATACCTTGGTATCCACTGGGATGGGTTTCCCTCGGTCAGTTTGGTGTGACAGGTGTGGCCGGCACATCTCAACACATTGCTGTAGGAGGTCTCTGTCCACCCTATAGCACTCCACTATCTCCAGCTCATGTAGCCCCTGGTAGGTTACCCTGGGTCTGTACACTCTTCTCCATCTCCTCACTGTGGGTTGTTCGGCAGCATTCACATCTTCACCACCCTCAGCCTCTTGTACATGTTGTTCTATGTTGCCTGCTGCAGCCCTTCTCATTTTGTAGGTTTGTTAGTTAAAATTTTCCCGCTTGTATACACCGTGATGTAGAGTGTGGGAAAACTCGCAAGACCGACACAAACTTTGGAAATTACACAGAAATGCTGCGAATTGCACTCTCCACCCAACAATATGCAATATCGAACAGAAAAACTTAGATCTAAAGCAGTAAAACAAGTAGTTTATTAGAAAATCCTAGTAACCAAAAATGATGCACCCAGTAGCCATCAAGGAAAACTCCACTTTATTGGAAACAAACACCAGCAAAATCCATTAGTTGTTAAGCGCTTTCATCATAGACAATGACTTAATTAGAACAAGAATAATTCTCATGATTAAGATGCCTATATATACCTAGTAAATTAGCACTTAATTAACTAATGAGTTAAGTGGAATAAATCAATTAAACAATACAACTCTCTTAAAAACACATTCTCAAATATAAAAAGATATGTGTATCCACAGCCCTTGTTAAAACATTATGTATAAAAATATATAGTTTTGAAAGATTTTGATGTTCAAAATGTATAAAAATAAATGTGTATAGTGTATAAATATATTTTTCATATATAAAAACATTTAAAAATAAATTTAAACATACTACTGTGTTTTAGAAGACAGGAGACAAACATTAGATGTATAGTCATCTAGTTGATCTAAAATCCCATTCCTTAATTTGAATTCTGTCCTTTAGGGCTGGTAATATGGAAACATTGTCATTTAATCCTGGTGGGGAAGTTAGCAGCAAGCCTTAATTGCCAAATAAGTTCCTTTTTGCTGAGCTGATTCTTCCAATCTCCCCCTCAGGTTCAATGTCAACTGTATCTAATATAGCAAACTTAAAACCTTGAAAATTTAAACAACGTAATGAATGCCTGTACAATGCATTAGTTTCCTTCTTATTTTTTAAATTCATGTAGATGTTCATAGATCCTACGCTTGAAAGATCTTTCCGTCTTTCCAACGTAATATGCCGGACAGGTATCACACATTGCCAAATATACTAACCTCTGTGTTCTACAGTTACCGTTCCTGAAAGTAATATTAGTCCTTAGTCTGTTGCTCAATGTAGTAATGGTTCCCCTAAAAATAAAACTGCACTGTGGACAGCAGCCACAACTTGTGGTCCCTTTACCATTCTCATTTGTATTAAAATTTTTAGTTTTCTCTACCAATTTCTTAAGGTTCATTCCCACCTTGTTGATAAAAAAAGGTTGGTCACCCAAAGATTGATAAATATCTTGGTTGGTCCTAAAAATGCTCCAATTTTTTCGCAAAATAGCGTTTAATGTTTTTGGATATTGTACTATATTGTACTATACATGCTCTTGTAAATGCCATGGAACCAGGATGGTGTTGAGGACTAACCGAAGATGGATTTATAAAGTGACCTGCTCCCAAAAGGGGTTTGTACTTCCTACCCCATTCACCATAAACTTCATCCAAAATTGAATTAATCATGTCTTTGGGATAACCCCTTTGTAAAAACATATTGGTCAAATTGACAAATTATTTTTTAACATTGGTAAGTTCAGAAGTCATTCGAGCGATACGTATAGCCTGTCCTTTAACAATGCTTTTCTTTTGTGATAAGGGGTGGTGACTAGTGAAATGCAAGTAGTAGTTACAAAATGTACTCTTGCGAAAAACCTGATATCTAAAATCGTGGCCATTATGAGAAATTAATGTATCCAAGAATGGTAATTGTTGTTCATGACAAGAAAATGTAAACTTAAGGAAGGCAGTAGTTCCATTTAAATAATTAATAAATGCAGGAATGTTGTCTTTGTCTCCCTTCCATAAAATAAAAATATCATCCAAATATTGATTATACAACAGTACATGTTCAGCCCACTAAGTACTGTTAAAAACGTGCTTGAGCTGTTTTTAAGAGAGTTGTATTGTTTAATTGATTTATTTCACTTAACTCAGTTAGTTATGTACTAATTTACTAGGTATATATAGGCATCTTAATCATGAGAATTATTCTTGTTCTGATGAAGTCATTGTCTATGATGAAAGCGCTTAACAACTAATGGATTTCGCTGGTGTTTGTTTCCAATAAAGTGGAGTTTTCCTTGATGGCTACTGGGTGCATCATTTTTGGTTACTAGTATTTCTTGTGCATCCTGGAACTTTTTTCGTTGGTTATTAGAAAATCCACATAAAATTAAGTGCTTTTCATCCCACTAAATTGTGGGACTTCTTCAGACAAGATTCAACTCCTAACTGCTGCTTAAAGTATACTGTCATCATAGTCACAAGGACACAAACGTGAATTTGATAGGACCATGCCTATTAATGCAATTATTTTAAATTTAAAACAATCATTATAAAAACTACTGTGATAGTAAAACATGTGTAAGTCATGTCTCAGCATGCAGGCATTAGAACCGACAAGTCTAAGTCTAAAATGAAATCAAAACAGTTAATCTAGTAGATCAATGTAATTATTAAAACTACATTGAATGAACAATAATGCAAGGCTGAAAAAAGTCATTCGTGGAGTAAAACAAAATTCCCATCTACCACCTGTATGTAAAACTGTATGCACATAGATATAAAAATGTAAAAAATGTATATTAAAATGTGTTTTATCTATCAGAGCACTTATCTCTGTTTTTATGGAATAAAGAAGCTTTTTTACGAACGGACTTCTCGTGGTATATCCTGACTACTGTTTCAATTACTACAATTTTGTCACTGCATTTACAGCAGGATACTTTAGGAGAGTTAGCGGTAATTTTATTTTGGTTTTATTTTGCTTGAAATTGTACCGCTACCTCCACGCTATGGAGAATGTCGATGTAGAACTTGATTACAATCCAGAAGCAAGTATAAGTTTACTGAACATTGATGCTTTTTTGCCGCCAAAGAATAATCCCTTACTAGCACTAGACTTTGCTGAAATGGGCAACTTTAAAATGTTAAGAAATGAACCTGATAAGAACATGAATGAATTATTTGATCAAATGAGAGAACTAGAGAACAACCACTACAAATTACAAAGGTTTTTCTGGCAAAGAAAACATCTACAGGCATGTATTCACTTTAAAGTAGTTCCCAGGGGCATGCGAGTTCTTTGCATGCCCACTTACGGTCAACTGTATCCGAGTTTACTGAAAAAATGGCAAGATTTGAACTTGGAACTTAGCTACAAATACATTAACCTATTACTTGAACATTTTGAACCGCTAGAATCAGATCTTCAGAAGAAGACTGATATGTTGTATCAGACTATAATAGAGCGGTTTCAGTCTGAAAGATGTATTAGGAAGCTGAACAATGTTTCAACACAAATCAAAATTTATAGTGACAAACTCAAGAACATTAAACAACGAAAGTTGACTAGGGACTTCCAGGATTTCAAAATGGGCAATGTGTTTGTTTGGCCGAGAACCGCTGATAATAACACAACGCGAACTGCACGCACTGTTCCAACGAACAGTAGAGAACCGGAAGCAGATGACATGGCTGATTTGAATCTGGCGCCCTCATCTACATCCTCAGCCACTGTAAGTGCATCGAACCACTTCTGTGCTGAGCACCCTGCTGGAAGTGTCGAAATTCAAACGCCTCCTCCAAACCAACTAGCTTTACATCTTTGTGATGATTCTACAAGGACAGGAACTATTAGACGCCCAGTTGCAGCTTCTAACAAACCCATGGATGTTCCTTTTCCCATCCGATTAAACAGAACAACGAGAGGAAGGTCCGTGAGTCGGGGGCCGAGAAAACGGAAATTTTCAACGGACAGGTACGAACAACAGCAGAAAAGAAATTGGAACTGACTTCTTTGGTATATAACCTTTCTCAGCGTTGTTTATCTTTTTCTGATTTATTCCTTTTAAACAAAGGTCTTAATTTTGTGTCCTCGCAACCAAGTATACCTTCTGAGACATTTACAGATTTGAGGTTGTTTGTGAGGAAAGTAGCCATTAAATTGTTTTTTAGTAATGATAACAGTGATTGTGCAATTAATACTATGAATAGGTTCAAACGAAACAGCACCTTTTGTCCACCTTTGCCATCTATCTTGGAATGTTTTATAAAATCATGTGAAAAGGATATATATATGTTTTACGCCAGGAAACATGTTAAAAATAGATTTTTTAATTTAAGTAATGCTGAATATAATTCCTTGAATGGTTTGTCAAGGAACACGAATGTGGTAATACTGCCTGCTGATAAAGGGGGAGGGGTGGTTGTACTAGATATAACCGAATATATTGACACAATGGAGAACATGTTGAGAAGTGATAATACTTATAAGGCACTAATTTTTGAAGATGTTATGAAAATAATCAATGATATTAGTGACAACTTGTACGACCTTTTGATGTGCCAACAAATCAGCAAAGAAATGTATGAATATTTACATGTTGAAGAACCCCTTGTACCAACTTTAAAAGGTCTTCCCAAAATACACAAAGGAGCAGAACCATTACTGATGAGACCCATTGTGTCTGGTAGACAATGGGCGACCTATTATACCTCTATATTCATAGAAAAAATGCTGAGACCGCTAGTTGACAATATTATTACTATTTTAAAAGACACACAACAACTACTGAATGATTTGGAATATATTGAGCAAATAAGGACAGATACGAGTGAATTAATACTAGTGACACTCGATGTCTGTAACCTATTTACCTGCATCCCAAATGAATATGGACTGCAAGCTATTAGAGAGCTAATGGTTAAAGAGAGTAGTTTCTCAAGCAATAGACAAATTTTGCTTGGTCAACTCTTAGATATGGTTCTTTATTACAACTTGTTTGTATTTAACAACAATTACTATCTACAAACATGGGGTGTCGCTATGGGCACCCCATGTGTGAACTCCTATGCTAATCTCGTCCTGCACTATTGGGAACAGAAGCATTTGTTTAATAGTGTATGGATGAGTAAAATAGGGATTTATAGGAGATTCGTAGATGATGTGATACTTGTTTGGAAAGGGACCTTAGAAGAATTAAAGGATTTTGTGGACTATTTACATGGGACCACGGAATTTCTAAGGTTTACTTATGAATTTTCTAGAGAAAATATTAATTTCTTAGACTTGACTTTATATTTTAATACAAATGGGAAGTTGGTTTCTAAACTGTTCAGGAAAGAATGTTGGAGGAACACCATGTTGGAATATAGTAGTATGCATCCCAGGTATACTTTCCCTGGGATAATAAGGGGCCAGTTTTCGAGAATCGCAAGAATATGTAAGGACCCCTTAGTACTACAAGGAGAAGCAGATAGACTGGAATCTATTTTTCTGGAGAGAGGTTATAACTCAGTATTGGTAAAGAATATGAGGCATGATATTCTTACCCGTATGGGGAGCTCATTTTCTTTAGAACTAATTACTAATATGGAAGATGAAACACTTTTTGAAAATAGGAATAGACCAATTACCTACACACATAGAGTTAAAGATGCAAGGATTAGTTTTCTAATGAAGTACACAAATGATAATGCTGAGATCAGGAGAATCATAAGGAAACACTGGAATATACTCATTACAACAGAAGAGATATGCACATTAGTGGGAGATAAACCTGCATTTGTATTTTACACTTGTGATAATCTGAAAGACATCTTTTCTAGGAACCTGTATAACAACCCTAACAGGTTAACAAGTCAAAATACAACATGTGGCACTTTCCCATGTTTGAAATGTAACATGTGCAAATATATTACATCAGTACAAAGCTATCACCACCCCAATGGTCATTTTGATTTTGAACCTAAGTTGCATACTGACTGCAACACTATGAATCTGATTTACATGGCTAACTGTACACTATGCCAGGCATTCTATGTTGGACTTACCAAAAGGAAACTAAAAGAACGCATCTACAATCACATTTACGACATTCGTAAACACAATTAGTTGAATGCGTTAGCTAAACATATAAAACAGAATCCCACACATGAGTTTAGGTTCAGGGTCCTGCAAGTAGCGAGGAACAGTATTAGAATGGGTGATAGGAGTAACTACTTACACAAATTAGAATTAGACTGGATCTTTAGAGCAGGAGCACACAGAGAACCGGGCATTAATAATTATGTCTCCTTAAAAACAGTACTACAACAGAAATGAAATTTGCACTGATGTTCTAGGAAGACTGAATATTATTAAATCAGATGTAAATTAATTAACATTATTTTTAGCCAGATAAATGAATATTAAGTTTGTCACATTAATATGTCTTTTAGTAATATCAATGGTCTTTGGACCTTAACATCAAGTGTTTAGGTTTTATATACACATAATGTGTCTATCATGAGTTTTGATACACATTTACCAGGTTGAAACTTTTTGTTTCATGGTTATGCAGTTCACATATTATTATGCCCGTATACTTTGTTATGAAATGGTAAGAATTTTTTTAATGTAATATGATTGTGATAAGCTATTATTAGGAACACAACCATAATTATCTAGAAAGACACTATGTAAATAATATCGATGCATTCCTATGTTATATAGACTCTGTTATAAATAGTAAGAGTTCTGAATGAAATGCGACTGATGAACTGTTTTTCATGAAACTATGAATATAATTTTGACTCTTTAATAAGATGCAATGCAATTAAAGCATATATCGTAGTATTCTTATTTTATAATGCACTTAGCTCTCTCATTACTTTGATATGAGGAAGTCAACTAGACGCATAGCGTCATCATAGAATTGTGTTTCTCCTCACTGGATCGCATGAATTGAGAAAACAGTGAGACGTTTTTATAGCCATATTTATGGAGATTTTTAAATATGCTGTATATATACTACAACTACATGCTTCTACCATTTGATGTTTTTGGTGACTTTTCTTCATTTGATGTCTTTGAAAAATTTTTTTCTAGTTATGTTAGTTAGGGAGTGGAATTATAAATCAATACATACCTTAGGTATATATATATATTCTATATACAAGGTTTTATTATGTAAGGAATGAACAAGGAAGACTCACCATTTGTTCCCGAACATATATTTTTAATGTTATACTGATTTAACAAGTTTTTAATTAGGATGTACCCTTAACTATTAATTTGATTAATTGGTTAATTAGATGATTGTGTGTAGATTGTTATATTGAATTAAGTGCTTGTCTTCACTATATAAGAGATGTCACAATATGATAACAGTAGATCTGAAGAAGCGTGCATTAAGCACGCAAAAGCGCTTATCTCTGTTTTTATGGAATAAAGAAGCTTTTTTACGAACAGACTTCTCGTGGTGTATCCTGACTACTGTTTCAATTACTACAAAATGTGTTTTATATATATATATATATATATATATATATATATATATATATATATATATATATGATAAAATTAACACTAACACATGATTAAGTGAAGAAATATGCATGTAATCATGTAATTCATAAAATTCCATGAATGAATTAGAAATACAATATAAACTATATATACAAGTGAATCAAAGGTAACTGATAAATAAATAATTAATAATAGTTTAAAAGAAGTAACATAGTATTAAATTAACATCAAATACATACTACAAAATGTCTATCTAGTTAAACACTTCAGTTTCAGGATAGGATACAAGGTACAAGTGTCGTTAAGACCTGGGAATAAACATGCATTACTACGAAGTTGCCAGTATAATTCTAATGTTTCCAGCCGTACAAAGTCAGGACCACCTCTGCCATCTAGTTGGACACAATCAACGGCTCTAAATAAGAATGTGTGATGGGGAATCTCTGATATATGTTTGGCTAGTGCGTTCTCTAATTTTCCTTTCCTGATATAGTATAGGTGTTCATAAACACTTTCACGTAACCTCCTATCAGTCTTCCCAAAATAAAATGTCAAACATTGTTGACACTGTGCTAGGTAGGCAACTCCTTTAGACTGGCAATTAAATATGTTTTTAACCTTGTATGTGTGATTTTTAATATAAAATGTTTCACCAGTAGCCACGTGAGAGCAAAAATTGCACGTTACATTGAAACATTCCTTTTCTCTTTCTCATATTTTTTTTATTGATTTTCAAGAGTATAATTACAATTTTTAACAAGAAAAAACAACGTAATATCAAATTTTTACAAAAACTATATACAAAGTCCAAAATAGATACCAAATCTTCAATAACATTACATTTTGTCTAATAGTTTTTTAAGCTTTATCCAGGCAATTTGTTTATGAGTCATGTTTGAGGAGTGTAAAATAGCTGTTTGTAATTCCCTACTACAAATAATCTTAGTAAAAGATATAAATTCCTTAAATGAGAGGTTATTTTTACATTTCCAATTTCTAGTAATAGTTTTTCTTGCTATAGCAAGTAGAGTCCAAAGAAGGTTAATTTGATTCAGTGAAACATACCTTGGCATTGGTGCATTAAAAAGTATCATAGAATCAGAGATCTCGCATCTGTCTGACCACAAAGCTTTAATAAAATTTTTAAACTCCATCCAAAATGTGGTTATTGTACTGCATTCTAAAAACATATGTGCCCAGTCGGCATCTATTAGCTCCTCGCATCTCCAACATCTATTAAAATCTTTCCTGCTTATTCTAGAGGCTTTTTTTGGTGCAATAAAACTTCTATGAATGAATTTCCATGTAAAATTTTTCCAATATGTGGAAGAAGAGGTATGGTAAACAGATCTGAGAATTAAAGTTTTATCATTTATATGTATTTGAGAGTTGTTGAAATTGTTGATATATTTCCATAAATTGTCGTCTAATATTATTAGATCTGATCTAAGAATGTTGTAAAATCTTGACAATGAGATACCATTATTATAGCTTATATTGGTGAAGTCAAAGAGGATGGATAATTTTTTGGGGAGGTCTGTTATAGCAGGAAAATGATGTCTTTTAAATTCCGTTAAAATAAATTCTCTGAAGATTTGAATATTTAACCAGTTATTTTGGTAGATATTATACCTGGCTAAAATGTAGGTAGTATCATGAATATTATTAGTTCCTAAAAACTGATGCCAGAATAATAACCCATTTTCTTCCATAGTTTTTATTTTCATCATGTTAAAGGAATCAAAGCATCCCTTGGTTAAGATTATTGGAAACATTAGAATGGACAAATTGTTGTTCAAAAGGTTCTTATTCATTACTTTTTTTAAATTTTGCAAGATATATTTAATTATAGGAATAAGATGTGATTTTTCCTGCTCATTGTTGAAGAAGAATTCTTTAATAACTATAAATAGCTTAATATTTTCAGAACAATATATGTTTTTGAAAAACTTGTCAAAATTACTTAATAGTATTGTTTTGTGTAATTTTTTCCAATTTGAATGGTATTTTGGACTTAACCACAGACTTGTTATATTAAGAATAATGGTATCAACATAAAGCTCAAAATTTGGAAAAGCAATCCCTCCTTCAATCCAGTTTTTATAGTGCCAATCATATTTAATCCTTGGTTTTTGAGGATACCATAGAAATTTAATTAATATAGTGTTTATGTGTTTAAGTTGTTTTCTAGAAGGATGAGCCAATAATGTTTGAAGATAAAAAATAATTTTTGGAAATAGAATCATGTTTATCAGAGATAATCTTTCTTCTATAGTAAAGAACATTTTCTTCCATCTATTAATGTATTCTGTGATTTTATTTAATAAAATTTTATAATTTATATTTATAGTGTACTTCCATTTAGACAGAATATGAACCCCTAGATATTTCAATTTATCATTGGTCCAGTTAAAGTTATTGTAATTAGATAGAGTGTTATTCAATTTGTTATTGATGAGAATAGTTTCAGTTTTGTTTTGGTTAAATCTAAGGTTTGAGATTTCCTCAAAGAGTTTTAATGATCTGATAATGTGAACAATAGATGAATCAATATTTCCAATAGTTAATAAGATATCATCTGCAAAGAGTAAAATTTTAGAAGAATAGTTCTCATTAACATCAAAACTTTTTATGTTTATATTGTTTCTTATAAAATTAGCAAATGGTTCTATTGCTAATGCAAATAGTAGTGGGGATAAAGGGCAACCTTTTCTAGTGCCTTTTAGAATTTGAAGTGGGCCAGATAAAAAAATGCCGATTTTAATATACGCTATAGAACCTTCATATAATTTTTTTAACAAGTTTAAGATTTCTGAGGAGAAATTATATTATTTTAATACCATAAATAAGTATGTCCAGTTAATAGAATCAAATGCTTTATCTAGATCTAGACTGATGAGTGACAATTCTTTTTTTTATTTGCAAAAATCTATTAAAGTTAAAAGTCTAATAGTATTATCCTGAACTTTTCTGTTCAGTATAAAACCTGTTTGATCATTGTTTATTAAAGTTGGCATAATTTGATTTAATCTGTTTGCTAAAATAGACGTAAATATTTTATAATCTATATTTAATAGGGAAATAGGACGATATGATGAAACAAATTTGGAGTCCTAATCTTGCTTTAGAATGGGAGAAATTAGTGAATGTTTCCAAGAAGGACAAAGTTTGTCACTTATTTGAACTTCCTCAAGTGCTTTCATTAATATCTTCAAGCAGAATCAGGGAAAAGTTTATATAATTCACCTATTATGCCATCAAGACCAGGGGCTTTATTATTTTTAAGATTTTGTATTCTTTCTTTAACTTCTAGTAATGATATTGATTTAAGTAATCTATTATTTTGTTCTTTAGAAAGTTTATTATTTATATTGTTTTTTAGAAATTCTATTTTTGAACTATTATTAGTAAAGTTTAAGTTTGCTTTATTCATTGTTTCATGATATGAACGAAAAATCTCTAAAATATCTTTTAGATCTGAAGAAGGTTTTGAATTTTGTTTAGATGTGTCTAATATTTCAATTATGTGTTTACTCTTGTGAAAACTTTTCGTTTTGGGTGCTAATCTATGCATATGTTTTGGATTAGATGAATAAGATTGTAATTTTAACCTCTCTAAATTAATTGCTACTTTATGACTAAGAATTTCTAAATATTCGAGATTTAGTTGTTTTAATTCCAGATTTGAGCCCAATTCTTTGGGGTGTAAGTTCTTTTTTAAAGTGTCAATTTTCAATTGTAGATTTAATAATTCTTTGTCCCATTCTTTCCTTTTATGTAAATACCAGGTTTTTATTTTCCCATATATATAAGATTTTAAAGAGTCCCAAATAAACACTTTATTTGTGTTATTATTATTATTAAGTTCAATATAATAGTTTACTTCCTTTATAAACCATTCTTTGAATCCTTTTATCTTAATAATATAGGCTGGTAGTCTCTGCCAATGAATAAGATCATTTGGTTTAATTTTAATTTTAAATAGTATGGCATTGTGGTCTGACAGAGGGCATGATGTAATCACTACATCTTGAGTCTTAGATAATAGGCTGTCAGATATAAACACTTTATCAATAGTCGTCTGTGTACCATATCTATAAGAAAAGTGAGTAAAATTGAGAGACCTCTGCTCGTTGATCATGTATATGTCTTTTAGGTTATATAATAAGACAAAATCTATCAATTTTTTGGCTGATGCAGGTATCTTAATATTGCTGACATTAGTGGTATCTTTAGATGATAGAATACAATTAAAATCACCTGCCAAAATGATATCTCCTTTAGAATTTGCAGTTATTATTTCCAAATATTTGTTTGCAGATTTAGCACCAATACCAGGTAGCCAGTACATATTTGCTAAAGTAAAATATTTCTTATTCAATTCCAATACTAATAGACACAACATACCATTTTTATCAGATAAACTGTTAATTATTTTAGGTATTGGTAATATATTTTTCCACAAAAGCATGGTTCCTCTTCTTTTTGTTTGGAAATGAGATTCAGCTAGAATACTATAACCTTTAAAAGCCTTTTTTCTAGATCTTTCTGAATAATGTGCATTTCTTGCAAAAATATAATATCAGCTTTATTAGATGCTAGGTATTTGAGTAACCTTCCTCTTTTAGTAGGGTTATTAAGACCATTTGCATTCAGAGACAGACATTTAAACCCAGACATTGATTACTTTAAGCTTTTGATGGATAAATACTATTCTGGACTTAATTAACAAGTAATGTTCAGAGAAGATGAAAATATAACTATATGCAAAACTAACCATGGAACATCTAGTTCCTGGATTGAAGAAAAAGTCATCAATACCACCCTTTATCATCCTTAGTGCTCAAGACTATCGTTCTCTAATGCTACTACCTAATATTTTATTGAATCAACAAACTACAACCTATTAATTCTCCAGGATGAATAAGTATTACTATGTAGGAGATATTGTGGAAAAACATCAATTACCATGAATAATGTAATTTTCAAATTTTTTAAGACCAGTGTCTTTAAACTTGTATCATGACATAGTATATCATATTCATTTATGTCTATTCTATACTAATACAGATCTTAATCTAGTATACTACATCAGATCAAAACCTACTTATCTAGGAATTCAGTAAAGAAGTTTATGTATAAAAATAAGAACATTTATCATGTAACAAAACATTCCTGTATGAACTTGTCTGTGAAATCACAACAGTGTTAATATTTACTATAGAATCAGTATATTAATATATAGCCTATAGGCTTATTTTCCTTTTATATAAGATATAAAATCACCAGTTTTTCCTTCCCCTAAAAAACAAACAAAAAAATATATATATATATCTGATTAACCTTAAATAATTTCTTAAGGTATTAAAGATATTTAAAATAAAGAAGTACTAATGAGAATTTTTTACATGAGAAGATAATATTTTAGTTGCACAAATATCTATGCAGGTATATAGATCTGTGTAATCATCAAAATCATTAGCTTTTCTTTCCAAAGATGTGAGTCTAAAGAAACTATGTAGTGTAGCTTGATTTTAATAAAAATATCATATAATGAAGTCACAGCTTTTAACCTTCAAGGACACTTCAGTTTTAGATGTTATAGTAATAATGTGTTCCCTTAAGTTGTCCTTTTTAACAAAATACATTAACACATTTTACCAATATTTTTTTCAGTTAGAGTGGCAGTGGTTAACATGCAATATATCTT
This sequence comes from Protopterus annectens, assembly GCF_019279795.1. Lineage (NCBI taxonomy): Eukaryota > Metazoa > Chordata > Ceratodontiformes > Protopteridae > Protopterus > Protopterus annectens. The sequence continues at coordinate 607,135,937 of NC_056737.1, read as the reverse complement.
TTGCTAGAAAATGTAGTCTGCAGACAGTAAAACATTCAATATTTTATGAATATTAGTGAAAATGTCAGATTGTAGTATGCACTTATGTAGCTGGAGGTGGGTTAAGTAGATCACAATTTCACCATTCACTATAAATCCAACATAATGCAAACTATTAATTAGAAAAGCAGTTAAAAGGTAAAGGATATCTTTGGAAATAACAACTGTCCTCATGTCCTGATGAAAGTAGTAACTATAAGTCAACAGTAACCATCCCCACTTTGCACTGCCCCCCCCTAACAGTCTTCTACTACGATCACTGACTAGTGAGGCAAAAGCATCACTTCAGTAACAACTAAGATCATTCTCTAAGCAGAACTGTCTCCTTTTCTTTGGAACCGAAATTTTTCCTGCCCCAATATATTATTTCACCCTTTTATAACAGAATTATTATTTATTGTAATGGTCTGTCTGCAGCTTTGTCTTCCCCGATCCAGCAGTATTGCCATCAACCAACAACTCATATAATCAATAAGATTGGGGACGAAGATATCAAGATGAAAGCACAGAAAATACATAGCTGTCCCAAAATCTACTTTAAAAATAATAATAACACATTAACCCCCAATAGATAATGTATTTTAGTGACTTTATAACCATTGCATATGCCGCTTTCTGCTATGCTAACCAAAAAGGATCAGATTACCTAGTCTATGTTTTCACTGTATCTGTTAGCTACAGCTGCCAACTAATGATCAAGTGTAAACTACTTTGTAAAATATGTCATCAGAAAACTTATTATGAAGGGAACAACATAGGCATCAACATTGGTTTAGTAAAAAGGACCTTTATATATGTCTATGTTTTTTATATATTTTTCTTGGTATGTGATAAAGCATTCAGTTGTTCAGTTTTCTTTTTCTTTTTTTTTCATGTGAAGATTTCTGGTAACGTGAATACGTAACCAAAGTTCATATGACAAAAGAGACTTCGAGAGAGTACATGCATAAGTCTCTTGTATTACAAAGAAGATTTGACCAAGAAGTGTTGAGGCAACAGCCTTCTTTTTCCTTTTTTTCCCCTTCCTTCTCCTTTAACATTTGAATTTTGGCAGTTAAAAGCTCGCACTAGGGAATCTGCAGCAAGCTATGATAACTGTTCATGAGATACTCGTGATGTGCATTTTGTGAGAGAAAAGAAAAACAGAATATGTTACACAAAAAGCATGTATATGAAGTACAAAAAAAAAACAAAAAAAAAACTTTGCCCCATTTTATATAAATATAAAATTCTCTGTAACTATCAATTTTACTGGCCAGTGTATCTGATATCAAGCATACAAACCCTCCTGTCCCTGCAACACACACTCCACCAGCTTTCATCAGAAAATACATCTCCTTTTACCTCTCTGTCAGCAGATGGACCCACAAACCACATTTAGTAAAGACACAAACCTCTCAAGTGTATGAGAATGCATTTTTACATGTCATGACGGATTCTTAGAAAGAAAACAATCTTCTCTTATTATGATAAAGAACAATTTCCAATACGTTTTAAACTATTTAGTACAAGTCACATTAAGTTATATCCGTTAGCTCTTAAAGGAACCAAGCATAATATGACATTTAACAGGAGAGAAAGCCCGCTGATGCAAAAAGGGGCTACACTTTAATTTAATTGCACTGAGATGGGGAGCCTTCATTTCACTTATCGGAGCAATCTATATCATCATAATCTAATACACATACAGTATCCGGTATTAAGGGGGATCTTGTTTTAACCAATATTTCTATGGTATTGCTACATTGCCCCTATGTAGTTGTCAACTAATAATACACTCTGTCAAGGGAAGATTTAGAATTTTAACATCTATGTTTAACATTCTAGCGTATTTGTATTAAAGGCTTTTAAACAGCAAATAAATTTAAAAATAAATAAATAAATAAATAAGCATACTTAATAAATATTAAATGATTTTTACCTTAACATGTATGTTTTTCCCCGATGTAGGTGATTTGTAGCACGAAAATTTTGGGATTTGAAGGGATTTTGGAAGAGCTTCATTTGTATTATTTACCCTTAAGCTTCTTGCTTGTTTTATCAATCAATAACTTTTCCATTTGTTGCCTTTTTAAACTAGGTAATGAGATGTCCATATCTTCAGTGTTTTCCTAAATCTTATTGTTTTTCACATATTCAGAGGCGTCATCAAGATTATTAAATATTTTTATTCCTTCAGATAGATGTATTTTAATTCTGGCAGGAGAAATGATTTGTGCTTTAATTTCAGCTTTCTTCAGATTTTTAATGAGAGGAATGCAGGCTTTTCTTTTAGTTATTATAGTAGAGGTATAGTCATTGTCAAATGTTATGTTTCGACCATTAATTTGTATAGGATTACCTGCCCACGCTGTTCTCAGGATTAAGTCCTTGTTGTGAGATGATAAAAATTTTACAATAATGGATCTTGAAGCATTTGGATTTTTTGACACAGACATATTTGACAATGACCTGTGAGGTCTCTCTATCCCAAAAGAGAGAGATTCAGGTAGGTTTAATGTCTTAGGCAACCAGTCATTCAAGAACTGTATTGTGTTATTTCCTTCTATTTTTTCAGGTATGCCATATATTCTAATATTATTTCTTCGTGACCTTGATTCTAGGTCCTCCACTTTATCTGAAAGTGCGGTGTTTTGCTTTAGTAAGAAGTCAATCTGGCTATCATTTTCATGCTGTCTTCTGTCTATTTCATTAAGAGATTCTTCAATTTCTGTTATCTGGTCTGTGTGTCTTGTAATTATCTCCTTGAATTCTTCAATCTGCTTTCTATTTTCTTTCTTCATGTTTTCCATGATTTTTTCTAAATTGTCCATTTTCATGGAAAGATCTTGAATACTGGATATTATTGTTTGTAATTCTTTCTTCATGGAAGTTTCCTGGCGAGAGGCTTTTGAATGACTCATGACTGAGAGAGTCTGTTATATTCAGCTGCTGTACTTCTGACAGGATGTAATTCACTTTCTATTCACCAAAATTGAAATATTTGTAGAAAAAAATAATCCACTGTATCTAAATATATAGGTGAAAGAAAACGTAGATGTTTTTAAAATAATATTAAGAAAATTTCCTGTCAGAGAAATTTCTATTAAGCAGAGCATCAAAAAAGTGCTGTTATCTCTCTGACATCTTGGCCACGCCCCACAAAAACATTCCTTTTCTCCATGAAGGTCTTGGTATTTTACTCTCCATAATTTGTTTTAAATTCCTACCCCTCTTCCAAACTATTTTAGGTGTGCCTGGCAGTTTACTTCTTAGCTCATGGTCATTGTGTATCAATGTCCAATTTTTATAAATAATAGATGAAATAAATTCACTATCAGTGCTAAAAGGTGTTATGAAAGATAAATTCAATTGACTGGTGTCGTTGTTTTGAGTCTGTACTGTGATGTGTAGTCCATGACCCATTACTGGTTGGTAAAAACTCGACCTTCTTTTTTCTTGGACTTCCTCAATGAGGTTAATAATAAGCTGTACTGGGTAACCTCGATTGATGAATATGTTTTGTAATGTTTTACATTCTTCTGCAAAATCAATTTCCCTTGATACCATCTGTGCGGCCCGGACCAACTGCCCCTTCACTACGGACTTCTAGTACCAAGGATGGTTGCTATTATAATGTAGAAAGCTGTTAGAGTATGTGTCCTTCTATAAATCTTGGTACAAAAAGCTTTACTCCTATAGTCTTTCCACAGTTCTACATCAAGGTAAATAATTCTATTTTTACTATAAGTATAGATGAAGGCCAGGAAACTGGAGCTTTAATTAAAAAAGGTAACCAGGTCGATAGCTACTGTTTCATCTCCTTGTATTAAAATAAAAATGCCATCAAGGAAATGTGTGTAAAATTTGAACTGGTTGATTACCTGTTCATTTTTCTAATCATGTGTTAGTACTAATTTTATCATATATATATATATATATATATATATATATATATATATATATATATATATATATATTTAACACATTTTAATATACATTTTTTACATTTTTATATGTATGTGCATACAGTTTTACATATAGGTGTTAGCTGGGAATTTTGTTGTACTCCACAAATGACTTTTTTCAGTCTTGGATTATTGTTCATTCAATGTAGTTTTAATAATTACATTGATCTACTAGATTAACTGTTTTGATTTCATTTTAGACTTAGACTTATCAGTTCTAATGCCTGCCCGCTGAGACATGACTTACACATGTTTTACTACCACAGCAGTTTAGTAGTTTTTATAATGATTGTTTTAAATTTAAAATAATTGCATGAATAGGCGTGGTCCTATCAAATTCACGTTTGTGTCCTTGTGACTATGATGATAATATACTTTAAGCAGCAGTTAGGAGTTGAATCCTGTCTGAAGAAGTCCCACAACTTAGTGGGACGAAAAGCACTTAACCTTATGTGGATTTTCTAATAAACTACTTGTTTTACTGCTTTGGATCTATGTTTTTCTGTTCAATATTGTACATTGTTGGGTGGAGAGTGCAATTCGCAGCATTTCTGTGTAATTTCTAGAGTGTGGGAAAAAACAGAGGGGAAAGTGTTTGCTTAGTTTATAGTAGTGTTCTGGGCTTGGCTGGTCTGCTGCCTGTGTAATTGGCTGATTCTGATACATTTCACCTGCTAGCTAAGCTAGTTCTCCTTGATTACCTTCCTACTGCTGTTTTCCCTTCCCATTGCCTTCCTGTTTAAACCCGTGTGCGCACTGCGCAGAGTGCTCAAATGTGCACACTGCTGCTATTTCCTGGTTTAACCTCTTTTTTCTTCCTTTATGACCCGGTGCGTGTGGCGCTCACCCACTTAGGCTTTGTAAAGACTGCTAGGCAGGTTTAGACACACCCCCTAGCTTAGCTGTGCTTAGCTAGGAGCAACCCCGAGCCACAGGGCTGCAATCCTCTTACAGTATGCCTGACACCCCCCATGATGTCACCTACCTCCTAGCTTGCACCCAGCTATTCATACTTTTACACTGTTGGGACCTGCCTCATATCCTGGGGAAAACTAGGATTCACTATCCTTCCCCTCATTTGCATAGGATTGCCTGCTAATGCATAGTTACATGTCTCACACTGAGCCTCTCCCCTTAGCCACCATTACTCACTGGCCATGTTGTCTTCTGCCTGCCATTGACTTGCATGGCAGAATGCTGATTTTAGTTATAATGCTTAATTTAGGTTTGTTTTGTTATTTTCCCCCCGATCCTATGCTTAAACAGCTGGGATCAGCTAATAGGAATTAAAAGTTGATTATTTAAATTTTTGTACTGTTTGCAATGCCAGTGGATTAATACATGGCCATTTACATGCTTACTACATGATATGCAGCATTTATTTGGGGCTGTCGTAGCTCCGTTTTGAATTTTGCAGAGATGTACTCGGTTACTAACGGAGTGCATTTCTGCTGATTGCACTAGTCCTGCACGGGCAGTCGCAAGGTTCCTGGATCGCAAATTCACCTCATTTGCATGGATTTCTCCTGCAAATGGGGTGATTTGCATACAATGGCTTTGTCCGTGCAAGATTAGTGCAGGAGCGGTCGTGCACGCCCCTGCAGGCTGTTCCTGGATCGCTTGAGCTCCTGCACCAATCTTGCATGCCGTGCAAGCTTTTAAGAATCCAGGGGTATTTCTTTTTCATACTTTCTACCCACAAACATGCCCATACTTTCCATCATTTCACTCAGCCAAAATCTATTTCTTTCTTCATCAAACATTCTATCCATATTTCCTTCTCCTTCATATCTTTTCCCAGCATGGAGAAATGTCCTCTTCTTCCTTTTAAAAATATTTCTCTAAACAACACATTTTATCTTTTTTTCAGTTTTTTCATACTGTTCCCCTTCTATTTCCCTTTTTCTGTTGCCATATTGTTATACATCTTTTTCATATATTTGTATCATTTCATTGTATAGTCTCCTATTCCTTTGCTTCACACTTTTTATTTTACAATTTTTTGTATTTTTCTTTATAAACAATCCACCAATCTGCCCAGTTTTTATAATATACTTTAATTGTCATTGTATTATGTTCCCATAAAGTCTTATGTTCCCCATTTATCTAATTTGTTTTAGTAATCTGTCCAGTCAATCTCTTTATTCCTTTCACTTCCTTTATTACTTCTCTATCATTTCCTGCTCTTGCCATACCAGTGTATGATCTGAAAATCAACCATTTCTACACCACCTGTTATTAATTTCATATCTTTTGAATCTTCTTCTTTTGGTTGCTCCCATTAGGGGTCACCACAGCAGATCAACTGTTTCCATTTATTCCTGTCCTCTGCATCTTGCTCTGTCACACCAACCACCTGCATGTCCACTCTCACCACATTCATAAACCTTATCTTAGGCCTTCCTCTTTTCCTGTTACCTGGCAGCTTCATCCTTAGCATCTTTTTCCCAATATACTCTGCATCCCTCCTCAGCACATGTCCAAACCAACGAAATCTTGCCTCTCTGGCTTTGTCTCCAAACCTTCCAACCTGGGCTGACCCTCTAATATACTTATTCCTAATCCTGTCCATCCTCGTCACACCCAGTGCAAATCTTAACATCTTCAACTCTACCACGTCAACCTCTGACTCCTGCCTTTTTGTCAATGCCACTGTCTCCAACCCATATAACATAGCTGGTCTCACTACCCTCTTATAGACCTTCCCTTTCACACTTACTGGTATTCATCTGTCACAAATCACTCCTGACACTCTTCTCCACCCACTCCATCCTGCCTGTACTCTCTTCTTCACCTCTCTTCCACACTCACCATTACTCTGAACTGTTGATCCCAAGTATTTAAACTCATCCACCTTCACCACCTCTACTCCCTGCATCCTCACCATTCCTCTATCCTCCCTCTCATTCACACACATATATTCTGTCTTAGTCCTGCTGACCTTCATTCCTCTTCTCTCTAGATCATATCTCCACCTCTCCAGGGTCTCCTCCACCTGTTCCCTACTCTCACTACAGATCACAATGTCATCTGCAAACATCATAGTCCATGGGGACTCCTGTCTGATCTCGTCTGTCAACCTGTCCATCACCATTGCAAATAAGAAAGGGCTCAGAGCTGATCCTTGATGTAATCCCACCTCCACCTTAAATGCATCCGTCACTTCCACCGCAGACCTCACCGCTGTCACATTACCCTCGTACATATCCTGTACCACTCTTACATACTTCTCTGACACTCCCAACTTCCTCATACAATACCACAACTCCTCTCTAGGCACCCTGTCATATGCTTTCTCTAAATCCACAAAGACACAATGCAACTCCTTCTGACCTTCTCTGTACTTCTCCATCAACACTCTCATCGCATCTGTAGTGCTCTTTCCTGGCATGAAACCATACTGCTGATCACTAATCATCACCTCCCTTCTTAACCTAGCTTCCACTACTCTTTCCCATAACTTCATGCTGTGACTGATCAATTTAATCCTTCTGTAGTTACTACAGCTCTGCACATCACCCTTATTCTTAAAAATTGGTACCAAAACACTTTTTCTCCATTCCTCAGGCATCATCTCACTTTCCAAGATTTCATTAAACAATCTAGTTAAAAACTCGACTGCCATTTCACCTAAACACCTCCATGCTTCCACAGGTATGTCATCTGGACCAACGGCCTTTCCGTTCTTCATCCTCTTCATAGCTATCCTTACTTCCTTCTTGCTAATCTTCTGCACTTCATGATTCACTATCCGCACATCATCCAACCTTCTCTCTCTCTCATTCTCTTCATTCATCAGCCCCTCAAAGTTCTCTTTCCATCTGCTCAAGACTCTCCTCATTTGTGAGTATGTTTCCCTCATTGTCCTTTATCACCCTTACCTGCTGCACATCTTTACTAGCTCGGTCCCTCTGTCTAACCAATTGTACCAGTCCTTTTCTCCCTCCTTAGTGTCCAACCTTTTATACAACTCTTCATACACCTTATCCTTAGCCTTCGCCACCTCTCTCTTTACCATGCACCTCATCTCCTTATACTCTTGTATACTTTCTTCATCTCTCTGACAATCCCACTTCTTCTTCGCCACCCTCTTTCTCTGTATACCTTTCTCTGTATACTCTCCTGTACTTTTTCATTCCACCACCAGGTCTCCTTGTCCTCCTTCCTCTTTCCAGATATCACACAAAGCACCTTTCTAGCCATCGCTCTTACTAGCTCTGCTGTAGTTACCCAGTTATTCAGTAACTCTTCACTGCCACCCAGTGCCTGTCTTAACTCTTCCCTGAACATCAGCTCACAATTACCCTTTTTCAATTTCCACCATTTGATCCTTGGTGCTGCCCTCACACTCATCCTCCTCTTCTTGATCACCAATGTCATCCTACAAACCACCATCCTATGCTGCCTAACTACACTTTCCCCTGCCACCACTTTACAGTCTCCAATCTCCTTCAGACTGGCCCTTTTAAATATATCAGATAATTTATTTCAGTTCTGAAAATCCACTTTTCATATGTCCTTTCTCAAATTTCAACCTATTTTCAGTCCTCTGTGTCTTATATCTAGTCTTATTACTTTCACATCTTGTGTTATTTTCCCCTTTCCTTTCCAAAATTGCAGTTGAAATTTCCCACCATAATAACCTATTTAATAGGACAAAGCTTTGAACATGTTTTCCTTTTCAGTCATATCAGTGAATGCATAAACTGCAATTACTCTTAAACATCTTTCCCTTTTCCTTATATCACGTCACTAATCTTCCAGGTAGTACTACTGTCATGTCCAGTATCTTTATCGAGTCACTGCAAACAATTCCTATTTCTGAACATATATCATTCCCCACTGACCATGTAATCTTTTTACCTCATGATATATTTTTAAATCGCATGCACCTTGTTACAGACAACAGAAAGTCTCTAAATATACTCATTCCTTTGTGCAAATGAGCTGTTTTTCTCCACTTTATTCATATTACAAGTAAAGTAAAAGTTTCAGAAATATATTGTTTTAATTATTCTGTTCCTAAATGCAGTAATGATCTTATGTCCCTTACCTTAAAGCCCCCCAAACAAAATAAAATAATACTGTCCCTGTTCTTTGTTCTGACACTGGTCTTCTACTTTTGTGTTGTTTTTGCTTCATGCTTGTCTTCTTTCCCTTGTTTACGATTTCTGCAAAATAAAAACTTTTTTTTTACTGCTCACAACAATACCCTGTTGCAGGGACATAGCTTTAAAACCAGCTACTTCACTAGCCAAGCATACCTCAAATTGCTGGCAGCACCTTCTGGTTATCTAGTTTCTTTTCCTGATTCATCTGGCAGCACATCCTCTGTTACCACTCCAACATAAAATCCAACATAGTACTCCAGCTGACTTCCTCACCAGCATTTGGCTAATCTCAATCCATCAACACAGGAGTTTCCGGACCTCCTTCCTCCATATTTTTAGCAACAATATCCTATCTTACAGAGTCTGTGTGTGATATTTCAGTGTTCTGCAGAACTTTATTTTGAGCCTGCTTTCTCCTTTCTTCCTCCATCTTGGAATTCTTCAAGCACTAGTGGCAGTCTTCTATGCCATGTTATGCTTTGAGAGAGTTGGGAAAGCTTCCTGGAACCCTGTCCAAATGTCTCCTAGTAAATATGAATACAAACTTGGGCCTCCAATGAAAAGATGACACCAGCCTAGAGGGACTAAACCACCCCATAAAGATTCATTAAGTAAGTAAGTAAGTAAGTAAATAAATAAAGTTTAAGTTTACCTGGTAGAGTTAAGTCAAAGTTTAAATCAATTTTCCCTCCTTTTCTGAGGCAAAAGACTAGGGCTGTGTTCTACTCAGCTTTATTTAAGTAACCATTAGAGCCTCTTAACTGTTAATGCTCTAACATTCTCTCCAAGATGAAGGAATCCTGCCAAACATGAGCATTCTCACTATACTCCTATAAACTGATGATTGTACCCTCATAGTTAAATAAATGGTGAAGCCTTCCAAATGAGATTGTTGATACAGTGAATTGCTTTTTCTTTTCAGTCTGTTCCATCAAAAATTCCCAAGAACATATCCTGCTAGAAGTCAATGTTATTGACTCACCTGTCTGTGCTAAAGCTCTCTTTAGTACTACAAAGGCTTGACAAAAATATTTGATACTTCTTCTGCTCATTACTAAAATCAGAGTACTCCAACTACTCCAGTCTATGTTTAGTTATTACAGACATGTAGAAAAAAGGGACAACATTTAATCTGGGTTTCAGAGTTAGAATGCCAGTAATGATAATAAATGTGCTTTCATTACACATATACTACTTTTCAAAGACCCCTATTATTTCCACAGTTGGACAAAATCCAGAAGCTCTTGTAAAAGTCATTCTGAGGCATACAAAGGCCTGAAGTTAATAGCTGAAATCTATGTGCCACTAAGAAACTAGGGGTGTGCTGGATGCTATTTATCACATGTGGTTTAATTTCATGTGTTTTATATCTTGGAAAAGAACTCAAACATTGAGAAATATGCCCTTTATGTGATATTCTGCTTTCAAAAACCTTAATAAGTAATTCAGACTCCTGGAAACAGCAACAAGAACATTCCCAGTAGCACAAACAGGACCATACAGGTATGTTAAGATCAACTGCATTACCACCAAACCATTCCCTTTGATAAATGTGTGTGTGTGTGTGTGTGTGTGTGTGTGTGTGTGTGTGTGTGTGTGTGTGTGCGTGTGTGTATCCTGCTATTACAGCAATTAGCACTGACATCTTCAATGAACTGATCCAATTCAATAAAACAGACATTTTCCATAAACTTATCAGTCATCTTGGAGGAACCCAAATGTATGTGTGTGTAGTGTCATGGCAATTTCCAGTCCTGAAAGCAAAATAATTGTTCACATATGATTGAATACAAGGGAACACTTTTGTTGGCTACATTGCTTAGAAGAATTAAAGCTAAGTCACTCAGTTACATCAAGGCTGAAACTAGGTCATTAAACTTTAATTTTGGGTTTAAATAAGCCTTCAGCTGGAGGAAAAAGCTAGAATTAGACATGCTCAAGGTGAATCAGAATTGCTAGTAGTCAGTCCACTAGTTGTGAAAGGGAATGCTGTCTTTACTAGGCTAATATCAATAATATAATGGGAAGCCATTTTACTTCCCTAGGAATAGTATATTCATGTGGCTCAGCAAGCAAGGAACCTAGCATTTACAAAAGAGAACCCTCTGATAGAGATGGTACCGTCTTACCCTGGAATAGATCTGAGGCCATTATCCCTAATATTTATAAATGTAATATGCATATATAAATGGTCAAGGACTTAACTGTAGCATGATGTTTTTAAGCAAAAAAAAAAAAAAAGAGCCATCTGTGACCCTTCCTAATCCCACCCTGGCTAACTCTATCTAGGGGAAGGACTGAAATCGCACATATATATACTTGATTGAGTTAACTCCTGCCAGCTGTTATCCTCTGCCAGCAATAGAGCTTTATTCTAAGCTGAGTTGATTAATAATTCCTAGGCCATTTAGTGAAGGCTGAGAAAAAAAGATGTTTAAAATTTGGAAAGCACCAGAAGCAACCAGGTACTCCGGTGCAGTTTTCCATATGAAACAAAAGATTATCTACAGATGGCAACATTATATACATATAAGTAAGTCTGTGCTCACTCAACCAAGTAGATTCTGACAACATTAGTCACAGTCATAAGGAGTTGTTTAGGTGAATTTATGAGCTTAATGCAAAGGACATTCCATCTGAGATGAGTTTATGTGCAAGAACAGAGAGAGAGATTGTTTTGGAAGGTCTTTATGGAGAGAATGGTTTGGTAATGAAATACCAAGAGGTAGGTCATGAACATAATGACAGCAATAAAGATAATTCTTTTTGCAGTCATAAGAATCTCAGGGATTTTGGGGAGAGTTCATTGATGCTGTATTCTAGGCTACAGTAGCATAGCCCCGATTAGGTAGTTTAGCAGACCCTTTAACTGGTTTATCTCACTGAATGAGGAGAGAATAACAAAAAGGGCACCACAGTCTGCCTTCTGCACACTGCACTTCTTTAATATGGAGCATCCTTTTCCTTAAGATGTAGCAACTATATATTTTTTTATCTATATGATGTTGTGGGGACGTTTGCCCCCCAAATTTATTTCTGTGTCTTTTACCTTGTTTTTTCAGTCATGTCATTTCAATCATCTAGTCTTTACAGAGATGATATTTGAAAAAACATACCATATAAAAGGAAGCATTATGTTTTCATCAGGTTCCTTATGGCTTTCTTGAAATGGCAGTGGATCAGAACAATGAGGGAATCCAGTAAAGTTGTGTACTAATGCAGGCTTTTCTGTGGGAATGACAAATGGAAGGAAGTATTTTTCTCTCTTTTGCTTATTTAATAAGATTTGGTGGACTATGTGCCTCCTTTTAACTACAGCTTAGTTGCAAAGAGGAAAAAAAAAACTCTAACTTAATGTTTCTTATAGCTGCAGATAGTTTTCAAAATGTATCAAATGGGTATTTTTTTATTTCTTCAGCTAATTAGGAGATATTTTCATTTGCTGCTTTCATTTTTCAGCATTTTTTCTGTTTTGTTTTATGAAGAAACATGCTTTTCTTTTGCTTGGTTAGTAGATTGTACTGCCTCCTAGGTGCTAAAAGAGGACATCTGCTTGTGCTATTGGCACCCTGGGATTAATTTGCTATACCAGAGGGTCTGGTGGTACAGTACTTTTGGTTGATTGATGTCTGGTTTATATGCTGGGGTTTCGCAATGGTTGTAATGCTGTCTGGTAAGGACCATGGATAGTGTATCAGAGAACAAGACTGCAAATTGCAAGGGGGGGGGATCTAGTACTGCATGCACTGCGAAATGCTTGCAAATGCATAATATGTCACTGCATACCAGTTTCTGGAGAATGTAGGGGTATAAAAGAGACATGCAGTCAAATGAAATGTGACAGAGCCAGCGTAATATTAATTCCCCACCCTGGTCTAAGGTATTGCATTGACATGATGGCCAAGAGACTTTTTACCTTAAAAAATAAAGGGAGGAGCAGCCCAGGTATGAACACACTGTGGTACTGTCCCAGCAAATGTGGTAATCAGGGAAGGATGGAGTATGGGGGAAAGTAGGTAAAGGCCCGAGATGCCAGCATCTTGCTGTCCACTCAAAATTACTGTTGATCAAAATAACCCTAACATAACTACAGCTGTAATATAAATGGCAAATACTGTAATATCATTACTAGGATTAATCCAATTGTCTCAATCAAAGTTTACCTCCAGAAAAATGCTATGTATCATTTCAGCAAAATTTAGAACTTGCTGCAGAAGTTGAAATACTTACATAATTTACTTAATTGATTTATCTGTCTGTGAGAGAGTGACTGGGGTTAAGGGAATGGGAGAGTGTGCCTTGTAGAAAACACTGCAGAGATGAAATGCTGCATTGCATTTTTAAGCAGACTATGCTCCCCTTGAGATATAGCCTTCTCCTTCCTCCCCAGGCATCAGCAGTATTTTTATCAGTTTCAGAAATGGACAAACCAAAAACTGATTTCTGTTATGTGTTGGTTTACATTTCAAATAAAATGAAGGTCAGAGCCTGTCTAACCCTCATGAATATACATTGTATCTAAAAATATGTCATTTTAAATATAATTAGTACAGGGGCTACATATAACAAACAAAAGTTTTTTTAAGTTTTCATTAACATCACAATGCACAAATAAGATGCTTATAATGCAGGCAGAAATCATTAATAACTAATGTCAGAATCTAATATGTGATCTCATTCACTAGGTCATCTCATGTTAAGGTAAGTAAGTGAGTGACTGGTCAGCCACTTAAGGCTCTAATGTTCGTGAGATCACTGTGTTGTTTAAGTAACAAGAATATCATTCCAAGAGAGAGAGAGAGAGTGTGTGTCTGCTGTGGAATAAAACTTACTGAATAGTATCATGTAAAAAGAAACATTGTGATTAAAATAACAGTTATAGAAATAAATCTTAGAAGTGAATGCTGCATAACATCTCTAATAATTTCATGTCTCTTATATCTGGTTTTACTAGCTTTTTTGCTAGAAACTTATTCAAGTGAAAAATTGCACTTGCAGCCCTTTTGAGGTATTGTGCAGATAGATTAAGGATTATTGAAAGCTTTACATAACTAGTTTAATTTAGAAAAGGTCACTGTATGTAACAAATGCACAAACTTTCTCTAGCAGAAAGAGAAGACAGCCCAAGTAACATGTGAAGGGTTTATACAATTTCTTAATGTAAAAAGTTAACAGAATGTACTTTTTATTTCTTTTTTAACTTCCTTTGCAAATTAACCCCTACTCATACAGACACCCATATTACTGCTGTACAGCTAGAAATTGTATGCAGATGCTATACATTTTTTTTTACTTTTTATCTACTGTTAACACATTTTGATGAGATTGTATTGAAGGATATGAAACAGTAAAACATTTATCATGGAAAAATTAAGACATTTTTTGAAGACCTCGAGTGCCAGCTCTCCTTTCAGCTTATTCTGTCATAAAGCATGTTTTTATGCAGTGAGAAATCTGATTTATGAATGCAAATATCACTTTTAGTTTTATCTAAAAGGAATAAATTTAGTCCTGGGACTATATAACCAGACATGGAATATTACTGCTATTAACTATAACTCTTTCTCCATTGATTTTATATTTGGCGTCTTTACTCTTTCCTTCCACATAAAACGCCTACAAAACAAACTGGTTTGCAATTCACAGGAACTGTACAATTTTTGAGCTACCTGAGCAAAATTACCTTGGTAAAGTATTATTAAATCTTACTAAATGGAAATAATATTTTTATTCATTAAACCAAAATGTACATAAATATTTTTGCAGTAGAATAGTATTTTACAGTATGTTTTCTAAGGTTTAACGGATGTCTTAAAAGTAATCAAATATACTCACAGTTATCTATCTTATAAGCAGGAACTGTCGATAGGCAAGGCCATCCCACTAGGTAATCACAGTGTCCTTAATTTCTTTCATACTGCAGTCCTTACAAATTCTTAATGGGATGTTGCCAGTCATTTTCTATTTTAAACCCATATTATTACCTTCCTCCAATGCAATATTTAAAAATGTAATTATCTTTTTTAATGTTGCCTTATATAGGTTTAAATAATGATATACTTCCTTTTCATTGGTTGATCCCTACAATCTTAAATTGTCATTTTATAGTATTATTTTTATCTCTAGGTCTTATTTCTGCAGATCTGTGTGAAGATATTACAGTTTTTGAAGTTCTGGACTTTACAATCCCTAATATATCTTTGAGATTCTTAGAGAAAATGTATACAGCCAACTACAGTGAGTATATCTAACACCCTTGAGTGCAAACCATTCCTACCTTCTCTTTTTCCTCCACAGAAATTCCCTTCTGTCTTTTGTATTCCTTTTTAAATGTATTTTATCTTGGTAAACCAGAAAGGCACAATCCTGTTTTCAATGGTGTCTGGTAAGTGATTTGTTCAGTCACACAGTAGACACATGGAGATTGAGAAATTCAAACTTTAGACTACAGGATGAAGCTGGTTAACTGCTCATAGCTTTAATTTTCTACACCAGACTGCCAGATCCTATCCCTTTTTCAATTCGGAAGACCTTTTTGCTCTGCAGTATCCAATGGGAAGCTTTTACATTCAACTACTATCCTTTTTGCAAGTAAGTAAGTAATCTGTCATATTTTCTATAGAGCCTACTTCTTCTCATTTTCATAGCACGCTATTCACTGCTAAATAATTTAATGCTTATATTTACTGCCTTATGTATGTCCTTTGTAGTACTTGAAAGCCTGAATAATATTCCTAGTCAATCTCGAATAAACATATTAAAGTCCCTAAAATCCTGTTTGCATTATGCTTGTTTGCTAGAAAAAGGAGACAATATGCCTATTTACCCTGTTCTTTAATTGCATTAAATAGCTGACCTCTTTTCTACAGTTACCTTCTTCTCAACCTTTCTCCATCTGTCCCATGCCCCCTTGAATGCCACTTAGGATTCCTTTTCTAACACCCATTTTGGTAGTTCATAACATAGATTCACAGCCCTCACTGTGAACAGGTGCTTTAATAGATCCGGGGAGTAGCTAGCCCCTACAATCCACTGTCTATGTCTCCTAGCACCCTCTCTATCCTTTCTGTTTTGCATGACCCCATCACATCTTTCCAGTATAACTGTGTCCCACATTATCATTTACTCCATCTCTCCTGATATCTAGTGAAAATGGCTCCATTACCTGTAGTTCCTGGTCATATCATTTTCTCTCCATCCCATACACCTTTCTGATGGCTTTCTTATGGACTCTTTCCAGCAGTCCATCATCTCCTTTCTTGCATGACCTCCAGAATTGCACAAATACTCAGAATGTGGCCCAACAAGGATCCAGAACAGTGTGAGCATTGCCTCTTTGCTTGTAGTCTGTACAGCTGAGGCTACATCCCAGGATTCTGTTTGCTGCTGTTCCTGCCTTCTCAGTTTGCACCTGATGATCTAGTCAGAATGTTATCAACACCTCCAGAACCCCCTGACTATTATTTCAGGGTCAGGTAGTTGTTGCTGAAGTGTAGGACTTTGCATTTATCTGAACTGAACCACAACTACCTCCTTTCAGTCAACTTGGTCAACCTTTCCAAATCCTTCCTTAGTCTCATCCACCAATATCCACTGTTGCACATATCTTTGTGTCGTCACTATGACGTTAATCCTGTCCTGTATTGTCAGCTTTCAGATATGCTTGAAGCAAACACACTGAAAAATACTGGACATAGGGCTGACCCTAGCAGTACTGTATTGGTCATTTTCCTCATTCCTGATGCTGTCCATCTCTTCACAACTATCTGAGGGGCCACAGTAATTATAATATGAGATTCTGCATCACTGTATGGCTTCATTCCTAGTTCAGGTCTGTGTTACATCCTTTTAGTTACAAGACTTTAAAAACTTTATACATTAGTCAAGCTTGGGCCATATGGGCACTTGCCTTAATAATTCCTCTTAATGTCAATACATCAGTTTAGTGGGCTGAGGCAACTCCACTACAGAGGTCCAGGTATTCTGCTGTTGGGTGATGCTTGCTAGTAAAACACCAAGATAACTCCCTTCTTTCTTTGATTTAGTGTGTCTTTAGGAGAAGGGTAAGCTTAGTTTCTACTTTCGCCATTATATCTTTAACCCACTCCTTGTCTATTTCCCTCCTTGTAGTTGGGACCAATAGCCGAATTTGAACACCTGAGGTAACCAGATGTGGACTCTTTAAATATAACTCTTACAAACTTAGAAAGTCGACAGAATAACAAGTTTTGCATTAGCATGAATTTTCTGAATGGTAGGAAGTCTGAAACTCAAATGTCTGCCATCATATTCTAACGTCAGTCTTTAATAATTTGTCACTAATTTGCCAGAAAACAACAATTTTATGAAAAATGGATAAAAAATATGAGTCAAATATCTGGACATTCTGCAAAAATCTGTACAGTTGAGGGGTATGTAACCTGTTTAATAGATCATTAGAGACACCAGCATTAGTGGGAAGGGATTTTTCACCATTAATGGAGGCACAGAATGATTTGCAGTGCTTTTTATCCACATCTGCAGGCATTATCTGCTTTCATACTTGTTTTGTACATCAGATCTTCACTAACTCCTACATTAACTAACAATTTAATCTACCCATGAGGGTACTCTGCCTTTAATTTCTTCCCTGGTCTGTCTTCTAGAAATAGCAGTCAATTCCTGAAACTGGATTTCTATGCCTCAGACAGAAATCTGGCAGGTGTACATTGTTTATGGGTATGAACCACTGCTAGGCAGACATCCCAGCATGTCACAACTTGGTGAACTGCAATACCTCCATGCAACCTTATGGTGTGCACCTGTTCTATTAATTACAAGCAACTGCAGATGATTACATGCTTAAAGGATTGTACAATTAATCATGTCAAGTATTCTGAAGTTCAGTTAACCTTATCATGTAAAATTAAACATGCCTCTTCTTTATTTTCTTCTGGTCTAAAACTCCATCACTGTAAAAATCTTGTTATCTAATTTAATAACTCAGTCTCCCTTTCCACTCACTTTCACTTTAGTAATCAATAATATTGGCATCTGAAAGCAGAACTGATACACCTAGTGTTTTTTTAAGCTGTTGAGCATTTATAGACAGCATCCATAGATTAAAGACTTTGAACTGGTGTCATCTTTGTCTATGACTTGTGCACTGCTTAGAATAAAGCCATTCCTGAGCTTAATAGTTTAAAAGGAGAAAAGGAGAACTGTTGTTATAGATGTTGTTAGTTACCAGTACTAAAACAAAAAAAAAAACAGTACTAGCTTAAGTGTGCAGTTCACCAGCTGTCTTTTTTTATCTTCAAAGCTATGCTTCTCTGTCCTTTTAGATTTTTTTTTTATTTTAAGACAGGATACCAGTCCCACAGAGCATGGAATACTATTATTCACAGTATGACCACAATGCTACATTCATATAATTATTTTATTTCTATTTTTATATCTGTGTGTGTGTGTGTGTGTGTGTGTGTGTGTTTGTGTGTGTGCTCATGTGCATGTGAGTGTACACACACACACACACACACACACACACACACACACACACACACACGCACGCACACACGCACACACGCACACACACACACACACACACACACACACACACACACACACACACACACACACACACACACACACAGTCACAAACATATATGTGTATGCGATGTGTTGTACAGTCATACCATAGATGGGATAACAACATGTAGTGCTAATGGTTTTTCTAGTAATCACAGTGCTATAGTCACTAATGGCATTTACAATAACTTAGGAGAATAAACTTTCTCAAAGGCTCTGCTTACATTGCACAGAGTGTGATTCCATGCTGGAGCAACACCTATAATATAGGAGGAAGTTCTGGGAATGCTACTGAATATAACAGTAAAAAAATGATGAATCCTTAAAGCCCAGATTAAATGAAAGAACTAAAAAATAAAAAAGCTGCATTAAAAAATAAATGAGCTGTTGGGATTGCAATACTGGTGAAATAGATTTATTAATGCTATAATCACAGAAAACACTTGTCTTTTGAGAAGTCTCTTTAATTGACATTTCAGGAAAACACTTAATGTGTTTCTAGTATTAATGAAGTTATTTAATTGATATTATAGTTCCCAGGGCTTTTTTCAATACATTTTGTTTTATTTTTTAGTGTTTCCCAACATGTTTAATATGGAGTATAGTACCACAGTGCAGTTGGGCTTGTTTCAAGTGTGGTTGTAGTTTTGCACAAGAGTAGACTTAACAAGTTAAACTGTGCCTGCAGGTATTAGGAAAGCAATGTAAAATGGAAATGGAGTGTTTGAAGTTATAAAAGCATTTTAGATAGATTATTATTTAACAATTTCTGACAATAGAACATTGCTCATTTGTAAGGTCCCAGTGGCTCAGCATGTCAAGAAGGTATGCCTTATATGCACTAAATGTCTAATTAGTCTGAAATACTGAAATGAAGATATCCTCTGTGACATGAAAAATGCCTTTATCTATGCTGTCATTATTACTGAATCAGACAAACCATTCCCAGAATAAGGATTATTTATTTTTCTGTCAAAAGTATTTCTTTTTTTCTGACGAAGCATATGTTTGAAAGACATGGCTGTTGCCTCTCAAAACTGTAAATAGAAACTAAAAGGACTGGAATATTTGTTGTCTGTACTGAAAATGGAATTGTTCACTCTCCTACCACATGCAGTGACTGCAATGCTTACAGAAGGAATGGCTTTGAGTGAACCTGTGTGCTGTAATCATCCTATTCTTTTTGTTCCTTAACACCAAACAAAAGAGCCCAAGTCAGTACCAAGTAATGATGCCTAATTCTGCTTGTAATACCGCTCTTACCCCTACGCAGTGTTATACAGTCATTACAGAAAAGGCGTCTGGGAACTGCAGCAGGGTGAGGGTTTGAAACAATGAGCACTGCTTCATTATTCTGAATAAGCTTGTTTTTCTGTAATATAAGAATATGAAAGACAATGGAAAAAATCTTAGAGCAAAGAAATAGTTGATTCATTTAGGCTGACAGTGATTTCTACCTTATTTATTTATTTTATTTATTTACTTTTGTGGATGCAGTTATTGCCACTAGACTTGAGGTCTGTTTTCTTAGAAAACCAGAGGTGGTCATACCTCTCAACCTCTTAGTGCAAGAAATTTGGACAAAACCTAAAATAATGGGGGGGGGGGTAGGAACAGATTTTAAATATTGTTCTTATAAACTTAGAAAGTTGCTAGAATAATATGATTTAGTGTTCATTTTTTGAAGGAAAGTAAGTCTGAAACTCAAATGTATGTCATTATATAGTGACTTCAATTCTCAGTGATTTGCCAGAAAATCACACATTTTCTGAGGAAAGGCCAAAATATGAGGCAAAAATCTGGACATTCTGTGACAATCTGGACAGTTGAGATATATGGAGGCAGCATTTATATAAGTGGGTGGAATTTAGCCAAGACAGTAGGGAAATAACCCTGGTCTTCAATTTGATAGGTACATGGGATTTTAGCATAAACTGAAGTATCACTAACTCAGACAGATAGGACCTCAGCTTAACTTCACATCTGTAGTATGACACCTCAGAAGTGCATTCCTAGCCTTTCCACATCTCTTCTCATTCTTTCTACGTGTTTTTCTATGTTAAGACTTGCATACATTTGTGTTACCAGCAACAAGGGAAACATTTCCTTCTAGACACTCTATAGCATCTCTTGTAAAGCCAGGGAAAAGGGTTACCCTCAGTTCTTTTAACAGGCTGTAAATCACAAGCTCTTCTTCCATCTGCTTGTCGCTGATTTCTTTTGCTCACAGCGCAATACTCATTTAATATATTTGAGTGAGTGGGCTCAGATACAGAGGCTTATTCTGTATATATACTTTCTTTGAGTTGGTGTGATCTCTGATGAAGTATGCAGAAAGATTGAGGCACTAGGGCAGAACCCTTCATGTCAGGAGGATGCATGAGGAAAGGCTTGCCACCTGTAAAAATGCTGTTCTTTGCGTTGCCCATACCACAAGAAGTTGTGTATGCAGGTAACTAGCAGGGAGTTTATGAGGGGTCTATATCAGAAAACCGAAAGTTCATTCTTTCGAATGTTCTTACATCGACCCCTAATCAGCGAACGCTGATAACATCGAACATTCAGAACAGCAAATTTTATCCTAAGGAAAAAATTAACTGTTCCAAAACACATACACACAACACAAGCACACCAAACAAACAGCAATCCACACACATACACCCAAAATCTTACAGCTTACCCTACACTAAACTATAAAAACACCACTAACTATCCACTTACCTTAACCCAAACCTAACCCTAAGGTCCATTACTATCACACACTCACCTCACCCGCGCCCTAACCCTAACTCACCTAACCCGCCCTAACCCTCATGTCCACACAATCGCACACATACCTCCCTCACGCCCTAACCCTAACTCACTTAACCCATGCCCAATCGCACACTTACCTGAACCCGACCCGTAACTTTCCACCACAACGTTGAAAATAGCGAAATGACAGAAATGGACAACCAAATTCTTTCCCTAGGAAAAAGTTTGGTTATCTGTCATTTCGCTATTTTCAGCATTCGCTGACTAGGGGTCGATGTAAGAACATTCAAAAGAATGAACTTTCGGTGTTCTGATATAGACCTGTTTATGAGACATGAGCAAATGATACTCAAGCTGATAAAGTAGATGACTTTTAATATATGACAGAAGATCTTGCCCCCCCTTCCCACGAGAAGAAATTTGCTCTGTGATAATTTCTGATCCAGTGCCCTTTATTTCTAAGGTATCCTGAATTGTATGGACTTAAACCTGTGACACTGAAGATGAGCCTTCATAAAAGTTAAGCTGGTTGGTTGAAAGTCTAAGAGTTTGAACCTTTCATTTGACTTAAGAATTCATTGTAACACCACTGTGGAAAAGCCTCATTAGTTTGTATAAGATCTGTAAATATATGTTATTGAAAGGTGCAGCATTCTTTTAAAGATAATGTGACCAGAGGAAGATCCGCTGATAAAACAGCCACACAACCCATATTTCTTGTTGCTGCTGCTGCATTCTGTCCATAGCAGTAGGCACCAACGGGTCTATATTAGAACATAGAAGTTTCAAAACTTTGAATGTTCTAATATCGAACCCTATTCAGCGAAAGCTGAAAACATCGAACATACAGAACAGTGGATTTTTTCCTAGGGAAAAAATTTGCTGTTCCAAAACACATACACACAACACAAGCACACCAAACAAACAGCAATCCACACACACACACACCTAAAATCTTACACCTAACCCTACACTAAACTATACACACACCACTAACTATCCACTTACCTTAACCCAAACCCTAACCCTAAGGTCCGTCACTATCACACATTCACCTCACCCGCGCCCTAACCCTAACTCACCTACCCCACCCTAACCTTCACGTCCACACAATTGCACACTTACCTGACCCGCACCCTAACCCTAACTCACCTAATCCGCCCTAACCCTCACGTCCACACAATCGCACACATACCTAACCCGTGCCCTAACCCTAATTCACCTAACCTGCCCTAACTCTCAAGTCCACACACTTGCACACATACCTAACCCACACTCAATTGCACACTTACCTGAACCCGACCCGTAACTTTCCACCAGAGCTCTGAAAATACCGAAGCAACAGAAATGGACAACCAAATTCTTTCCCTAGGAAAAAATTTGGTTTTCTGTTGCTTTGATATTTTTAGCTTTCGCTGAATAGGGTTCGACATTAGAACATTCGAAATTTTGAAACTTCGATGTTCTAATATAGACCTGGCACCAACACATAACCAACCCATTAAGGCAAAAATGGAATGCAGATACCTCATTTGTTTTGTGCCTTGCATACAATCTTGAAGATGTACTTGAGAGACTGCTTGAATGCTGTCTCCATAGCCTGTAATATAAAGTTAATGATAAAATGTTGAACAGAGTTTTGCAGTGTTTAAACTTGGGTCCAAGTATAGTATGCTGTTTGTTGCTCCATTCCTGTTAAGTAAATTTGGCTGTTGTGTTTAAGGCAAATTACATTTTTCAGTTGTGTGGCAGTTGAGATATCATTATTCAGAGGTTATGCTCCCATCCAACTTTAATGCGTTCCTACTTATTTGAATTTTAGCTGCCTTTCAGAAAAGGAAATTATAACTCACTTCAGAAAATAGGACATGACAATAATGTAAGGCATATAACACTGTGGATGGAAAAGCATTTCCTCACAAGCAACATCCTCTCCACTCAAAATAATCTGTTTAAAACTGAAGCAAGTCTATTGTCCAGTCTGAGTATGTAGCTGACTTTGTTGTTTTCTAGTTTGCCATTGTTTGTTCTATTGGAAGATGTCACACTATGAAGATCTTCAAAAAACTAAGCCAGATTTATTTTTCTAAATAGAACTGTATCACTGTTATTACAGCAGTTAGTGCTCCCAATAGAAACTGCTAGCTGTCAGAGTCTAGACAGCTGATAATCCAGAGCATCTTAGACCTATCACCCTGATCAGTTCTCTATGTAAAATCATGGAAAAATTCATAATGGAATGAAAAGTATGAAAAATATGAAAAGTAACTCATGATGTTCATCATATCAACCACTGCTGCAGCTCCAGTAGCCTTAGCAATATGGGTTATATCCTGCTGAGGATATAACAGCTGTCCAGATTCCAAAGCTTCAGGGCACCTTTCAGTTGCCCTGACTGTCAGGCAGCTGGAACTGAGCTGACCAAAAGACAAGTTTGGGTGTCGAGCCCTTCAGAGTTTTACTCCAACCAAAGAGTATGCTTCTCTAAGGCTTCCGAGAGTCTACTGTTGGCTTGTGCTGTACCTTTGCAGGACAAATAAGTTCTCTCTGGGGAAAAAAACTTCCATTTAGCTGAATGCCATTCTGTGGAGAAATTGTGTTTATATTACTTTGTGGAACTGGTGAAGTGTTTTAAAGTGCTTTTTTTCTGTGTTTGAGAAAAAAAATGACTTAAAGACTTTTTGTTTTTACTGATATTTGCTGCTTGTTTTTACCCAGGAAAGAGGCATCATTTTTGGCTTGACCATGGAACAGTTTGTCAGTCCCAGGATCAGTCCTTCTTCCAGCCACAAAAAGAAAAAGTTAAGTAAACAGCCTTTGCCACCACAGCAGGCTCACAATTTGACTCAGCTGCAGGGGGATGACTCTGCTGTGACTATTAGTTGTACCTTAGACCACCCATCTTTTATTTCAAATCCCTCTAGTGTAGCACCTACAGCCACATCTTCTGTGGCTGTTGGATTCTCCTCAGTGGACAAGGAAGAGCCACTCTTGTCAGTCCTGGGAGAGACAACAAGGAAGGCTTCCCTGTTTTGTCATAATGTTGGGCACATCTCTGGAGAAGCTGCTGCAGCTGCCATTAGTAACTCATTTTTCCTGTCAGAAATGAAACAGAGACTAAACATGCATCTACTCCTCCTCAAATTTCCTTAGATAGGAGTAGTTTATTAAGGGTTTAATTCAGGCTATTGATTATTATTGTAAAGTAGTTTGTAGTAAAAGAAAGATGGATTCCTCTTTTTCTGAAGAGAATCAAGATTCAGAATCTGGACAGGAAGATGAAGGGACAGATACTGAGTTTTCTCTTCAGGTTTAGATTCAGACTCTGAGGAGAGCTCAGTTTCTGACTCTCCCTGTGGGGGGGGGGGTCTCTTTCTCTGACAGTATTTCTAGAATGTGCCATTGTTTTCAGTGAAAGAACACTGAGGTTTCTCAATCCCTAAGAAAATATTATGAGCTGTTACAGAAGGAATTTCCAGAACTTGCACATATTCCTCCAGTTATGTCAGCTTTGGAGGATGTGTGGGTGTTATTGCTTGCAATTTAACTGATAGTCAGCCAGCTGCCACTAAAAAGGCAGATAGGATCTGTAAAGTTCCTCAGTTATTTAAGTTTGTATATACTCTTCCCAGACCTGATCCAGCAGCTATAGCTTTAGTTAATCCTTCTGCAGCTAAGCACTTAATCAATTCCAATCCTATTGTTTCTGGTAAGGATGGGAAGATTATTGATAAGTATGGGGAAAAAGTGTATCCTGCGGTGGTGGTGCTGCGTTGTCGCCTCACAGTTAGACGTTGCCCGTTCGATTCTCAGTTAGAGCGTCTTCTGTGTGTCAACATGCGTGAATGGGCGTTCCTTCATTGAAGGTTGTGCGTTAGGCCAGGCAAGCCTGCACGTAAAAATCTACTGCCAATCATTAGCAGACCGGAGTTCTGCTGTGGCGACCCCTAACCGGGAAAAGCCGAAAGACACAAACAAACATGGGGAAAAAGTGTATACTTCTGCAATTTTGATTTTCAGAATTTTGAATTGTCATGCTCATATGTTAAATTTTGCCCAGACTAACTGTGAAAGTATGAAGAACTGCAGTTTCTTCTTCTGAGGAAAAAACAGCTTTAAATAATTTACTTTTTTCTATTCAAGTCACTACTCATTGTATAGAGTGTGTGTCTGACTCTGTTGATGCTTATTCAAGGGCTATGGCCACTGGTACTGTTTTGAGGAGGGATGCATTCTCAGAACCTCCTGGACAGTGTTAAAATGAGACATTAAATCCTCTTTTGAATAGAGATTTAATTGTTGGCCCTGTGCTGTAGAGGTGATCATAAAGTGTGATGAATGGGGTAAGCTGATACAGGGAATCTTTAAGATTGTTCAGCCCTTTTTCCAAAATTTCCAAGGGATTCTCTAACTCCTCATCCAGTTTTGGTATGAAACAAAATAAACTGTCTCAATAAAATGTAGGTAAACAGACAATTAAGAAGAAATGGCAAGATGGTTGCAAGAAGAATTCTGGAAACTCCCAAACCAAGGGACAGTTCAATAAGTCAAAATGACTGTTTAATAGACTTTGCCCCCCCCCCCCCACACACACACACACACTGGCAGCCCCTTTTTTCATCTAAAAAGTCTGAATCTCCAGTTTTCTCTTTGGCAACAGATAGTTTAAGACAAATCGGTTCTGAAGACCATTCATCAAGGTTACAGAGGGCAATGGGATGAAATTCCTCATTTCCAAGTGGTAATTTCTCATCCTGCAGTCTAAACCAGACTATTTTGTTTCCACATGTTCTTCATTACATTCCCCTTCCTAGCTGGGAAAGTTGTTTTATACAAATACATTTTTAGTGCCAAAGAAAGAAAATGCTTGGAGACCAGTTCTGGATCTAATCTAATCAATCAATCAATTTATCTATCTATCTATCTATCTATCTATCTATCTATCTATCTATCTATCTACCTATCTATCTATATCTATCTCTCTATCTCTCTGTCTATCTATCTATCTATCTATCTATCTATCTATCTATCTGTCTGTCTATCTATCTATCTATCTATCTATCTATCTATCTATCTATCTATCTATCTATATCTATCTATCTATCTATCTATCTATCTATCTATCTATCTATCTATCTATCTATCTATCTATCTATCTTTCTTTCTTTCTTTCCCCTGTTTGTGATAGTGCCCAAATTTAGAAATTATGTCACTTCACAACCCGTTACCTCTTCTTCCTCATTCAAGTTTTTTGGTAACACTAGATTTAAAAGATGTTTATCATCACAGTTCTATTTATCCAGACTTCAGGTATTTCTTAAGGTTTTGTGAGTCTGGGTAACATTATCAGTTTTCTGCCTTACCCTTTGGACTATCCACTGGGCCAAACATTTTCACAAAGTGTTTAGCTTCAGTTATAGCTCACTGTAGGCTGCAGGGTATCCATATCT
Organism: Protopterus annectens; assembly: GCF_019279795.1. Classification (NCBI taxonomy): domain Eukaryota; kingdom Metazoa; phylum Chordata; order Ceratodontiformes; family Protopteridae; genus Protopterus; species Protopterus annectens. Next base: position 607,109,069 of record NC_056737.1, on the reverse strand, counting down.
TTCCATATTTAGATGACTTGTGTATCTTTGCAGAGTCTTTTTTGAAGTATCAGCTATCTTTTTCTTGGGTGAGAGATTTCTTACACAAGCTTGGATTCCAAGAGAATACTCAAAAGTCTTTCTTGACTCCTTCTCATGGGATTGCATTTCTGGGAAGTCAGTGAGACACCAGAGTTCAAACAGCTTTTTTTCCACAGCAAAAAATAAATCTATATCTTGATCTATTTCTAGAGTTTTCCACTCAGACTTCGGTCACTGCGACGGAATAACTTAGAATTTTGGCTCTCATGGCTTCTAAAATTCTCATGATCCCTCTGGTAAGACTCCACATGAGATAGGTAAAGTGGTATCTGAAGTCTCTTTGGTCCTAGCATCAACACCCCTTGTCTTTTCAGATCCCAGTACTTGTATTTGTTAGAAGAGAAATCACTTAGTGGAGACAACAGATATCCCTAAATCCAGCTCTCCTCTTCTCCCTCCCTGTTCCAAAGATGTCAGTCACCACAGACACCTCAGACTTTGCTTGGGGAACAGTTTCAGGAAGGATAAAAGTGCAAGGTGTGTGGGACATCAAAGACAAGGTGTGTGGGACATCACGGATAGACACAAGCTCATAAACATTAAACAGCTGCTTTCCCTGATCAAGGCACTCAACTCTCTGAATCATCTGTGGTCCCCATGTGGTACTTCAACAATCAAGGTATAACCAGGTCATACCCATTCTGCAGACTAGCCATGTTAGCTTGGGATATAGCTTCACAGCACAATCTTACTCTACAGGCATCCTACCTTCTGTCAGAGCGAATGGAAACTAGACCTTTTTCCCCCAAGATTTGATCAATGTGTAGGGAGTTCCTCAAGAAGACCTCTTTGCATCCTCTCTGAACCATCATCTGGCAAGATTTTCCCCAAGACTACACTTTCTACTAATATCAAGGTTACTTCTGAAGATTTAGAAGGAATCTACCAAGATCATTGTGGTGACTTCCGGTTCCTCACATACTGGTCTACTCACACAAGAACAAGGGGTTTTGATGCACCCCAACATCAATCAACTTCAGTTGACTGCCTGGATGATATGGTATTATTTCTTTTTAGGCACCTGTTTACTGTGGATGTACAGCAGGTACTAATGGAGGCAAGAAAGCCTGCTACACGAAAAATATATTAGCAAAAGGAAAAGGTTTTATAGTTGATGCCAACAACATAACCAACACCCATGCAGGGCCAGTTATTCTTAGGTTTTATCTATCAAGGCTCATGTATTAACCATCTCAGTATGCCTGTACATAGATTCTCATCTTTCAATACATTCACATGTCAAAATATTTTTTTCATGGATTTTGCATGAAGCTAACACTTGCACCATTTGAACCAGTTAACCTAGCTGACTTGAGGTTCTTAAACTGGAAAACAGTTTTACTTCAACCCTATCTCATTTTCTACAGGGACAGGGTTTCTTTGAGAACTAATCCTCCTTTTATGTCTAACATGGTATCAGAGTTTACTTTAGGTCAAACTATCCACCTCCACAGACAACTCAGGTACTATGTTGATAGAGCTAAATCTTTCAGATCTTTGGATCAATTGATCATTTCTTGTGAAGGTAAGATGAAGGGACAATCTGCATCAAAACAGACTATTTCCAAATGGTTGTCTAAGGCTATTACCTATCATTATAGTCACCACAAAACAACTATTCCAGGCAGGTGTCTTCCACCTAACAGTGAACAGCAGATGTTCAGATGGCTACTGCTGTAGTAGCTCCTCCATCCTTCTTGTTTTTGGTGTGTTCTTTATGCCGAGGTAGGGTTATTTATTTTTGTTATTCCTAGCATTGCCCTTTCATGGCTCTGCCCAACTTTTTCTGTTGGGAGGAAAGCTGTAAAAGCCTTGTTGACCAAACTTGTCTTTTAGTCATCTCAGCTCAAGCTGCCTAACAGTTTGGGGAGCATGAAGCTTTGGAAGCTGGCCGGCTGTTATATCCTTGGCAGAATATAACCCATATGGCTAAGTCTACTGCAGCAGTGATCATTCACTTATCTGCTGTTATGGTAAGTTAACTTACTCAACTGTACTGTAGTTGCTTCTGTACATACTTGTTAAGGAGAGAGCTTGTCTTTTCAGTCTTGTGGTGAAATTGTTGAATAAGTAAGAACAGCACTTCATGAAGTATACCATTTATCTTGACTTAGCTAAGGCATTTTGCACTATTCTACATAAGGGAATAATAGACAAATTAAAATTGATCGGAGGGTTACCTGTCTGTCCTTACATCATGCTTAGTCACTCATTGGAGATCAGTATAGCACTTTTTACTTCAATGATCCAATACTTTACTGAATATAATACTGTATTCATAGGCTTGAAACAAGTCATCTGAAAGATCTTGATAAGGTACAGTGATTTCCCACTAGGAAAGGTCGAAGTATTCAGAGAGGCTTTAGGAATAATCATTATTATATTGTGTTTCTTACAGATTACTAAAAGGTGAACCTTGTCTGACCTATTAAACATGGTAAACATAAGAAGCAAAGCTGAGTAAAAGGCATTAAAATGGAACAGACTCAATAAAGATTTGAAGAATTAAAGTTGCTAAAAAGTTTCAAATCATCCCACACAGTCAAAGACTATTTGAAAAAGGTTTTAAGTGATCAGTTGAAGCCGGCAATGAAGGACACTCCTGAAGCCACCAAGACACTAAGTTCTATAGGTGAGGATTCTGAAAGGAAATGAGCAAATGCCAGAAGTATCAAGGTGTACCTGAGGAACCAACAACAATCCCTGGGAAGATTAGAGCAAGGCCTGAGCAGGATGACATAGCATAACCAGTTCCTTGAGATAAGAGGGATCTAAGTAATGGATGGGCATGTAAGTTAACACTAAGACTATGTAAATAATTATGTACTAAACTGGAAATCAGCTTGGGCTGAGCAGAAGATATGTTATTTGTTGGTAACAAAATGTACCAGTCTGTTACCTGTCAACAGAGTTCAGTAACATCTGCAAATGATTAACAATAATGTTTGGGAGTCCCAGATACAGGGCATTACAGCAGTCCAGCTGAGTGGAGACCAGTGCATGAGCAACAACACAGAGATCAGTCCAAGGTAAAATCCTGGATATGTTTCACATATGGAAACAAAATGATTTCACAAAGGCAGACACTTGGTTTTGAAGTCTCAGCCTGTAGTCCATGATAACACCAAGATTATGCACTTTATTAACAAACTCAAGATCATTGTCACTGTGTAGGATAAAATAAGGAAGTCAAGGAGCTGAAGATTCCTATAAGGTTTCATTAACTGTCATGGCCTCAGTTTTAGAGTTGTTCAGTCTCAACCAATTAAAGATAAGCAAAGAATATGTGGTGCCAAGGTTGTCAGCAAGGGAATGCACACTTGCCATGTCATCCATGGAAAGGGTAAGTAAAGCTGGTAAATATCAGCTGTGGTATGCTAAGCATCTCTCCTTTATCTGATTTCACAAGCATATAAACCATGAGCAAGTAAAATACCTAGGATGGACCCAGTGGGTAACCAAACTCAATGGGATAGAAGGAAACGGCTCTGATTCTAGAACAACCCTTCTGAATACAGCCAGGGGAATATGATGTGAATCACTCCAATATAATACATGAGTAAGTTTATAAATGGTCAATAAAAATGCCATGGTCAATGATAGCAAATGCAACAGAGAGAACCAGGAGGACCTGTACTGAATAGTACCTCATATGAGAGCTGTCTCTGTAATATGGTGAGTGTCAAACCAAGACTGAAAAGGATCCATGAGCCCATTGACTGTATGGTGTATCTCAGGTTGCTTATAAGTAGACTTCACGATAATCTTTCCAAAAAAAGGAAGGTTAGAGGTTGTACTGCAGTTGTCAAGAGTTTAAGGGTCCAGCGGGGGTTTTTTGATAATAGGGATAACAAAGGTCACTTTCAAGGCCAAAGGAAAACAAAAATGAATGAAACCAAGATCTGAAATTATCGCTGGACCATGAACATCAATACTGGCCAGAACTTGTCTTGGTAAAGAAGGGTCTGGCCCACAGGTTGTCAGTCTTATAACTGAGCTAATGGTCATGAGCTTAATAATCAGGGATGTCAAACAGCATCCAGGGAACAGACAGTGGTGATGCTAAGGCAGAAGTAACTTTCATGAGGTCAGGTGAAGTAGAGCAGATTTTATAGCACCAATCTTGTTAGCATTAGTGAAGAACTGAGCAACTCACTCACATTATGAAGCAGACAAAGCTCTTGCAGTGGTGAGACAGACTGGTCTACACAACCTTTTTACCACATGAAAGAACATAGCTGGGTGATTAGGTACTGCTGAGCTCTTCCTAGATAGGAAGGCCCCCTTCTTCTGAGTGATTTCAGCATGTGTATATATATATATATATATATATATATATATATATATATATGGTTCTACCTCAGTTAGACGACACGCCAGAAGATCGACATGGAAATCGCGAGCCCCAGAAGATCGACAGTGCAGAAGACCGACGCGACGGGCCCCAGAAGATCGACAGTTCAGAAGAATGACCCGACGGATGAAAGCACCGATGCCGAGGATGCCGACATGGGAAAAGGCTGTGTAAGTATGCGGTAGTGACGGACGTTAGGGTGCGAGTAAGGTAAGTGTGGATATTGATGGTCTGTGGGGATAGGGGTGGGTTAAGTGAGTTAGGGTTAGGGAGCGGGTCAGGTAAGTGTGCGGTAGTGATTGTGTTTGGGTTAGGGGCGGGATAAGTGAGTTAGGGTTAGGGAGCGGGTCAGGTAAGTGTGCGGTAGTGATTGTGTTTGGGTTAGGGGTGGGATAAGTGAGTTAGGGTTAGGGAGCGGGTCAGGTAAGTGTGCGGTAGTGACGGACCTTAGGGTTAGGGTTTGGGTTAGGGTTGTAGGTAGTTGTGTATGTGAGATTTAGTGTGGGTTTGTAGGGATTTTGGTGTGCTTATGTTGTGTATGTGGTTTATGGACAGGGAATGTGTTTTGTTTGTTGATTGTTGTGATTGTGGTGTGTGCAGTGTATGAGGTTTCGTGTTTGTGTACCGTTGGTTATTTCGTTGTCGGGCATGTGGGGTTTCTTGTTTTTGTACTGTCGGTTATGTGGTTTCGGTGATTGCGTTGTCGGTGTTTTGGGGTTTCGTTTATGTCAGGTAGAACCATATATATATATATATATATATATATATATATATATATATATATATATATATATATATATATATATATATATATAGTTTATATTCTACTGTGTTTAGATTTTATTGTTGTAGTGCGTTTTTTAAGAAGTTGTCAGCTGACTTTTCTTTTATCGTGCTTTTTTTTAGTGTTTAAGTTTAATTTCTGTCATTCATATTCCCTCGCTCTCTTTATTTTTGTTCATAGGTTAGTACTAAGCTATTTGCCCTTCTGGGCCATTTTAAGCCTATAAAATGTATTTAAGACAGAGAATCAAACCCTGTACCTTGGTCTCTGAGGTAAACACCTTAGTGATTATGCCAGCTCCCATTTTGTTTTTGCATTGTGATGAAGTTCTCATTTTGTTTGGTATGAAAGCACTCAATAAAGTACTTATCAGTTTGCTTTTGTTTGTAGCTTAGTTTACTTTACAGTGTTTAATTTTTGATCTCAACTTGGTATGTAGCATAATGCCCATCCACAGACTCACACTGCAGCAATGACACTCCATCCTTTGCCTTTCCGTTCATAGGAGATGAAGGTTATGGTCAAACAAAGGCTCGTACCTCCTAGTAGTTATGACTTGGGGCTAGAAAATCAAGTGTTGTGGGTAAAAACCTATTATGGTCAGTGACTGTGGCATTTAGAGACCTAACCGTAACTGTAAAGTCTGAAGCTGTATATCTAAATGCAAACTACTAGTTTTAATCCATAAATACTGTGAACTATGAGCATTGCATTTCAATTAGTACCTTAGTGTCTTGCTAAACTGTGAAAATGCTATCAGTCCAACATTGTTTTAATAACATTTCAGATCTCACTATTTTTTCAGGTGAATCTTTATGACATCTACTGAAGTAGAATTTTGTATAAACACAGGAAGCTGAGTTCAAGACTGAAGAGTCTTGTCTAAAATAAACTGGTATCTTTACTACTGCTTATATGAACAATGTGTACATGAATCTCCCTTTTAATCCTAAGAACCAGAATATAGGTATAAACCTGTAAGGTGGTTTCAAAAGGTTATCAAATTTAGAGTAACAAAAACTAAATTTTAAAACAAATTCAATACATTTCCTTTGCTGATTGGGGATTTGTATTATATTACAATGCAGGTGCTTAACACTTTCTCTTGAAAATGCTTTGCTTTTGGTCTGATACACATTTCATAAAAATGTAATAAATCTACAATTTCTTTTCTTCTGTTTGCTGCCTTTTCCACTAATACATTTCCATTCTAACCAAATATCTTGTCACCTAATTAAAAAAAAAAATCCTACAGCTGATATGGAGAAACTGAAACAATGCAATTTAACCAGATGCAGTTGCATGGCGGTTTAAGTATTAGCTTTTAAATAGTAAATAGCAGCAACTTTATATTAATATTAATATAAAACTTTCAAAGTATAAGAATGTTTTTAAACAAATGTCTACAACTGGCTAAGCTGATGCACTATCCTGACATCTGATAATGTTACTTGCTACCATAGCTCTCAACTGTCTAGATTTTTGCAGAATGTCCAGATTTTTTGTCTCTTATTTTTGGTCAGTTCCTCATAAAAATTCTAGTTTTCTGGCAAATCACTGATGATTTAAGTCACTATATAATGACATACATTTGACTTTCAGGCTTCATATCCATCAGAAAATGCATGCTAACACAAGTCCTTTTATTCTAGCAACTTTCTAAGTTTGTAAGAGCAATGTTTACAACATGTCCCTAGTTTTGAGCCTCTGTCCCTCCCCATTATGCTAAGCTTTGTCCAGATTTATTTTGCTAAGAGGTTGAAGTGGCATGCTTGCTACTATGCAGTGATATATAAAACAAACATTTAATTTCTACATGATTTATAACACTAACATATAACAGTACATTTTATCAGTATTTCAGTGTTTGCACATATATAATTGTATTGAAATATTGCTGTCTGTTACTTCTTCACTTTAATAAACATTTCTAAAAGTAATGGCACACATTTAGAAATATATTTGTTTTAACATATTCTCATAAATAATAAAAGGTTATTTTGAAGTGTATTAGACATTCCTTGCTACCTCAGCACACAAAATCAAGCCCATTCCTTTCTGAGTTCTGTTATTACACAGTTTATGTTTCACGCTAAATGAATGCGGCTTCCCTGGCCTATATAGTAATAATAATTATCCTTAAAATACTAAAGTAAAAGTCAATCATTTCTTCATATGGTATAGTTAGCATATATATATATATATATATATATATATATATATATATATATATATATATATATATATATATATATATATATAATATACATGGGGTGGCCATGGTGGTGCTGCAGTTAGCGTTGCCACCTCACAGCAAGAGATTCTCCAGTTCGATCCTCAGCTAGGGTGCCTTCTGTGCGGAGTCTGCATGTCCTCCCTGTAGTCGCGTGGGTTTCCTCCGGGTGCTCTGGTTTCCTCCCACATCCCAAAGACATGCTGTAGGTGGATTGGATACTCTAAATTGGCCCTAGGTGTGAGTGTGTGTGCGTGTGTGTGCCTTCCTTGGAAGGTTGGGCACCGGGTTGGCAACTCGACCCCGTAAAACTCCACTGTCAGTCATGAGTGAACAGGTGATCTGCTGGGGTGACACCTAACTGGGAAAATACAGAAGAAGAATATATATATATATATATATATATATATATATATATATATATATATATATATATACACACACACATATATACTGTATACATGTATGTATGTGATGCACATAGATGGGTAGATAAAATGGCAGCAGGGACTGGGAAAATAAAGTCACCAAGAGCTTCATTCCCATTTCTGGCACTCCTGAATAATGTTTTACAATTAACTGTTTGGCTCTTTATTTAAAACATTGTCCAGACAGCATTTTGATTTCCTCAAATTAAATAATTGTCATGTATAAAATGCTTTCATATTCTTCTTAGTCAAAAAATTCCACCATAAGTCAAATGAGGCTACTCCTTCACAGCTAAACTTTTCTGAAATAATTGCTTAGTTTCTGCTTGAATATAATTCAAACAGGGATTTGATTTTCCATGTCAGAAGCAGTGGATCACTGTGTTAAAGCTGTGTAGCCTTTTCCCTGTAGTAATAAATATTACCTCTGTGTGTAGCATTCTGTCTTGTCTAGACAAAGTAGGCATACTTTCAAGTTTCCTCCAGCTGTTACTTCCTGGGCCTGCTCCCTTTCAGCAGCAGGCAACACAGTGCTGGTAAATCCTTTCTGCTGTTACCTGAAAGGGTACACAGCTGGAAAGGAATGTTTTAGTGCAAGAAAGAGTTGATCCAAAACATGCACTAATGATGATGGGACTTAAGGAAAAAAATCATTGACAAATGGGAGTTTCAGAAGGTATACTAGGAATTTATTTGCTACAGTTAACTGCTTAGAATATTTTCCCACTGAGTATCCATGATGTGAGTTAACAGAAGAAAGGTGCTTGTAGTAAAATAATTATTTCTTATTGACAGAAATAAGAGGTTTGATATATAAAACACAAGCAGGTACATGTAAAGCACTATGATGTCACTTAGGAAGGAATGCTTGTTAACTCACTTGTGAATAGATCTGGCATCATGTAAAGCACTATGATGTCACTTAGGAAGGAATGCTTGTTAACTCACTTGTGAATAGATCTGGCATCACACTGTGTAGCAGTGTCATGTAGACCAAGAAAGACAGAGGCAGAAAATCTTTCAGGATTTCTCTCTTCGCCTGAATGTATTTTTGCAGCCCCCTCCCCTTCCTCAGTTTTCCAGTTATTACAGTGTAGTTAATATATCTGTAATGCTACAAAATATTCCAAACATGTTTACAGATACAGGACAGCACAGCACTCTTGGTATTAACTGTCGGCAGTAAGTATATGTATTAACATGTTCTTATAATTACATCCTTAGAAAATGTAATCTTAATTCACTGTTTATTAGTTTACTCTAATAATAAGTCAAGACATTTAGACATTTTTTTAATATATAATATAATATAGAAGACCCTAAACACAAAAACATCCTTTTGTTTGTAATTCAGAGAGAGAATTGCCAGGGATAGACTCTGCAGTCAATATGGTCAGATTTACTGGGTGGCATGCAACTATAAGGAATAGCTCAGTAAGCAGACTCAGACTGTTGCTGGAATTCAGTCACATCTTGTTCATTTAAGATAATGCTTTATGGCATCACAGACAGAGAAAATAACTTTTTATCAAATTTTAATATCTGAAACCGTTGAAAATTATGTCTATAGTTTTCTTTAAATGTGTCTAGAGTTTCCTAATTAATAAATGTATAGATGTCTTTCCAGGAATTAGCCACTATCAGGTGGTGTGCATTTTGATACTATAGTGAAGGTCATTCTGAAAATGTTTGCAGACTTCCTCAGTTTGTTTCTCTATGATTCATGTTTCTGTGGTCAGTTTTGACACAGACTGCCTTTTCTACAAACCCCCAAATGATAAAAAATGTGTCACAATGGCAGAAGGGGATCTGTTTTACTCCCTGTGCCCCAGTGTAGATGATACTGTCTTTGTTCATCTTTGAGATGTCAAATTGGGAGATCTTATTCTTTTGAAGATTAGAATTTGCTTTTACTGTACAAAAAGGCTTTTCCTTCACTTAACCCAACCTTGGTGCAGAAAGCTCACTGATTGCCCTTAGTGAACTGACTAGTGTGAAGAAAACTGACTTACATAATATATAGCTGATTTTTGTAGAGTCCACTTGTTCAAATTTAGGATACTGGAGAATTTACAGAACAATGAGAAGTTTGTTTAGGATGATGATCTTTTTAAAGAGCATCTGAGTGCAATATGAAGGAGGGTAGATCTTGAAAGAGTGTTTGTGTTGCAGGTATTCTTGCCATCAGATGATACAGTGTAAGGCCATTTCATTCAGGGGTCCATGAGAAAAACACATTGTACCTTGTATTTAATCCTGCTTAAATTGCAACCATTTGTATAAAGCAGATATAGTAGAATGCCCAATGAATGAGGTAACTATATGATGATGATGTCGTCCACAGGAGGCAGAGCTCTGGTCCTTATGGCTGAATTTGTTTACTTATAAATGATCTGACCATGGTCCTCACTGAGTCTCTTTTGAGTTCAGTTTACTAAACTAGCATTACTTTTGTGTCTGTCCTTGTGCATAGGTACAGAATAATTTTTGATGAGTCTAATTGGGTTTTCTTCTTCTTTGTGACCCATCCACAGTCTCTAAAGGCATAGCAGACCATAGTAGTTTATTTAATGTTGTTCTAATGAGGTCTTGCTCTGGTTGTTTATAATTCTGATGTTAATGAATTAATTAGTTAATTCATGATGAGGCTGGTATAAATTAATTACTTATGATGATGTCCATTCATACACTAATGAAGCACTAGTCTCAAAAGCTTTGTGTTTTTTTATATTAAACTTCTTTTTGCATTGCTGGTGATCATAACATCTCTTTACTGATTTTGTTTCTGGTTCTGATTACATAGTCATCTGGATACAGTATCACGTGGACATTTGGAATTCTTTGATAAACAACAGCCATGGTTATCTTTTTAAAGATCCATAGATCTCAAGGTTGGATAAACTGGAACTTAATCAACCAATCTCTTGAAACAAAGTAACTTACAGTGTGCTGGCTTGAATGGGAGAAGCACCTTGATATGTAATGTAGTTATGCAAGTCTCTGTTTTGAATGAGTAACATTGTTGAGCACTTTTTTCATTCTAAATTTCTGACATTTTATGAAAAAGTTATAGGAGGAAATGTCAAAAACTGATAATAACCATTCTACCATTTTGGTTCTAGAAATAGTATAAAATCTTGGTTCTATTCCTTCTTTTGTGGAAATATGATTATGGCTGAAGACAGTGGTGCATCTTTTTCTGCTTTCTGTATATTCCCTGCATACCTTCAGTAGACTGGCTGGTCCTGTTTAATTGATTTCCATGGATCTGAATGGACAGCAATCGCTGACTACCTCTTTGAAGTATCTGCAAAACAATGCTGAAATTAAAAAAAGCTGATCTCCTGTTGTCTTTTGTAGAAGAAGCATTTACTTTCTCACACAGAGTCATTATTTCTTTGAGAAGGAGGCTTTATGAAGAGTAGGCTGACCTTGTACTTTCTTTTACTTCTTTATGAAGAAGTGTTTTCATGTTGTGTTAGTTGTTCACCTTGTCCTGAACTTGGATCTTCTGTCACTGCTCCATGATGGTGCCCATTTTCTTCTGAATGCTCCTCTAAAGGAACAGCACTTTGACTTCTTGGGTGAAAGGTAGTCAAAGTATGATTCTGTACTGGAATTACAGGAAGTGATGAAGAGCAGAATGGAGATAAAACTGGTAAGACGTGTGCTATCAGTATGTATGAAGAAGAGAAAAAGTGAATGCTGGTTGACACACACTATTTAAAGACAAACTGACTTTGATTAGGAAGACGGTGAAAGGCTTACAGATATATTGACCAGAAAGAAAATAATAATAGTCATGGAGAATATAAATTTTCTAAGGTCTGACTACACAATATTGGATATAAGTTCTAGTAAGGAAAATGAAGGCATAAAGTTATTGCCTCAAGCATGATTCATGCAGCAATTCAAAGAGGCTTCTAGAAAAGGGAGGATATTAAGTAAGCAATAATGCCTGACAGGGTGTATGCTAATTGTAATTAACGCCCACCCAGGGGTGTTATGAGGCCCAGCACCTACACCCCTGACAGGGCTTTAATTACACGTTAACACACACCCTGGAGGGCATTATTGGACTTAGAGAATGGGCTGTCTGTAAAATTGCTGTGTTTTACTTTTTCTTTAAGTACTACATTATTTTTTATATATTTTGATGTAAAATAGTTACACCGCCTAATGTTTCAAATTAGTATATGTTAATGGTGTTGGAGGAAGCATTTTACATCAAAAATATATTTAAAATATAGTACTTATAAGTAAGTAAAACACAAAAATGTTACAGAGATCCCGTTCTCTCTTTCTCTTTGTGTGTGTCATACACAGCTTTCACACACACATACATATTCACACACTCAGTCTCCTTTGGTTCTATACTCATACTCACTCACACAAGCATAACTCTCAACCTCTTATCACAAAAAATCTGGACAAAGCCCCAAAGATAATGGGGTGACAAAGGCCCTTAAATAGGGACAAATTGTAAATATTGCTAATCTAAACTTAGAAAGTTGCTAGAATAAAAGGAATATAATTACAATGCATTTTCTGTAAGATATAAAATGCTTGTCATTAATTAATGAATTCAGTCCTCATTGATTTGCCACAAGACTTCAGAAAACCACAGATTTTATGAGGAACAGATAAAAAATATAAGGCAAAACTCTGAATATTCTGTGAAAATTTGGAGAGTTGACATCTATGCACACAGGACCGCTGTCTCTATCTCTCTCTCTCCACATGCTGTCTCCTCTGCTTTCATACATGCATTCACTTACACAAGATTGCTCTCACACACACACACACACACACACACACACACACACACACACACACACACACACACACACACACACACACACACCACAGTCTCCTCTGCTTTCATACAAGCATTCAGTCACACAAGACCATTCTCTTTCTCTCTCTCACACACACACACACACACACACACACACACACACACACACACACACACACAGAGTCTCCTCTGCTTTCATACATGCATTCACTCACACATGCAGACAGAAACATAAACACTCATACACATACCTACACACACACACATGCACTTTTCTCTCTCTCTTTTTTTTTTTTTACACTCGCTAAACAGCTAAAACACTGCTTAGTGAGTGTAAAGTAATGGCAGCCATTTGTTTTTTTCAGTCAGAGCTCCATGGCAGCTTGATATGCTGCCATAAAGTGGTAGACTTATTTTCAGTGGGCATTACTTGTACATTAATACCCTGCTGGAGAATGTTCATTCTCCAATCAGGGTGCTGATGTGCAGTTTTCCCATTCTCTAATTACACATTAATACATACCCTGGAGGGCATTATTGCACTTAGAAAATGGGCTGTCAGTAAAATTGTTGTGTTTTACTAACTTAATTTTTTAAGTGCTATTTTATTTTATTTTTTTATATATTTTTGATATAAAATAGTTCCTCTGTCTAATGTTTAAACTTTCTGTTGTTTAAGTTAATGGTGTTGGAGGAAGCATTTTACACCAAAAATATATAAAAAATGTAGTATTTGAAAAAATAAGTAAAACACAACAATTTGTAAGTAAACCACAATTTTACAGAGAGCCCAGTTTTTCTCTCTCTCTCTCTCTCTCTCTCTCTCTCTCATACACAGTCTCTTCTGTTTTCACACACACACACACACACACACACACACACACACACACACACACACACACACACACACACACACACACACAGTCTCCTCTGGTTTTATACTCACATTTACTCACACAAGCATAACTCTCAACCTCTTAGCACAAAACATCTGGACAAAGTAAAAAATAATGGGAGGACAAAGCCCCAAAAATAGGGACAAATTTTAAATATTGCTTTTATAAACTTAGAAAGTTGCTAGGCTAAAAAGGTCTTGTATTACAATGCATTTTCTGAAAGATATAAAATGTCTGTCATTATTTAGTGAATTTACTCCTCACTGATTTGCCACAAGACTTCAGAAAACTACAAATTTCATGAGAAATAGGCAATAAATATGAGGCAAAACTCTGGACATTCTGTGAAAATTTGGACAGTTGAGAGCTATGCACACAAGACTGCACTCTCTCTCTCTCGAATTCTCTCTCACCATGGAGTCTCCTTTGCTTTCATACAGACATTCACTCACACATGATTGTTCTCACTGTCTCTTGATCTCTGACACACACAGTGCCAGCAATCCAAAAAGACAAAATCCAAACGAAAACTTGTAAAAGACGTTGACACTGACACTGGTACTCCAACACGTAGAACACAAATTTCATATAGTACAAAAGGCACACAAATGCAGAATGATTAAGCACTTTTTGTCTCTGAAATAGCAGACTTCTTCAGATCATCAGTAAAAACCAAAATCTCAGTTTAAATATATATCACATGGTTGTTTAAAAATTCATTAACCAATAGTATTTGATTTCTCATTAAGTGACATCAGCAAAAAGACATAAACTCATGAATAAACTAAAATAATATAAAAATAAAAATGAAAATAAAAATAAATGAATGCATTTATAAATTAATCGATGAATTCATTAATGAATAAATAGAGTATAAATGAGTAATAAGTACACTAAATGGTTGTCATCTCACTAAAAATATGATTTTTCCTATTCCTTGTTTTTAAAATTGTAATACTAATGAAAAATAATTAAATTATGTGTCACTATCATAGCAAACATTAGTTCTCAAAGAAGCACAGGCTTAACATTACATTTTTCACAAGTGGTTGTTTGAAATAACTAGTTGTTTAAAATAGATAAAATGTAATACAATAAAGGAGCAGTGTCCCATGCTTTCATACGTGCATCTCACACAAGATCACTCTCAGTCTCTCTCGAACTCTCACACACGTTTCCTCTGCTTTCATACATGCATTCACTCACACATGCAGACGTTGTTGCCTCACAGCAAGAGGTTCTCCAATTCGATTCTTGGCTGAAGTGCAGGGAGTGCCTTCTGTGTGGAGTTTGCATGGCCCCTCCCCTCACGGCTGGGTGGGCGTTTGAAGGACATGCGTAAATGGGCGTTCTTTCGTTGAAGGTTGGACGTCGAGCGGGCACCTGGGCGTTTGTGAAAATCTACTGCCAATCATTAGCAGACCGGAGTTCCACTGTGGCGACCCCTAACCGGGAAAAGCCGAAAGACAACAACAGCAACAACACATACATACACCCACATACACTTTTTTCTTTTCTTTTTTTTTACACTCACTAAATAGCAAAAGCACTGCATAGCAAGTGTAAAGTAATGGTGGCCCTTAATTTTTTCAGTCCGAGCACCACGGCAGCTTGATATGCTGCAGTGAAGTGGTGCACTCGTTTTTCAGTGGGCTTTACTTGTACATTAATACCCTGCTGGAGAACATTCATTCTCTATTCAGGGTGCTGATGTACATTTTGCCGATTCTCTAATTACACATTAACACACACCCTGGAGGCCATTATTGTACTGAGAGAATGGGCGCTCTGTAAAATTGTTGTTTTGCTTATTTTTTTTAAATACTATATTTTTTATATATATTTTTGATGTAAAATAGTTCCTCCGCCTAATGTTTCAGACTTTCTGTATTATAAGTTAATGGTGTTGGAGGAAGCATTTTACATCAAAAATATATAAAAAAAATAATGTAGTACTTAAAAAAATAAATAAGTAAAGGACAACAATCTTACAATCTGTCTGTCTCTCTGTCTCTCTCATACACAGTCTCTTCTGCTTTCACATACACATATGTATACATACATGCACCCCCAGATTTACTAAACTTCTGTGTAAGACTAGATTAGTCTTACATGGAAGCGCCAGTCAGTATGATGGCAGCACGCCATGCATATTAATGAGGGTGTGCTGCCTCAACTCTAAAGCTTACACAGAGCATGGATGAGTGTAGGGGGCATGTTGGACTGCCGAACAGTCCAAACATCCACACCCCTGCAATGAAGAAATGCCGCAACTTCCATTGACATGAGCGAGTCTGCTCACATGTGTACAGTGTAACACTACATTCCCCCATATGTTAAACAACTTACAAAATAGAAAATAAAAAGATTTTTTTTCTTCTGATATAGCTGCTAGTAGTTGCATGGGTTTGCCCGGGTTTGCCCATTGCTTAGCTACAGTTAGCAGCTTAGACACCAGAAGAGGATAATAAGAAAAATATATGCATATTAAGCAACATAGCGATAGCGTAGTGGTTAGAGCCTTCACACAAAGAGGAGGCATTCCTGGTTCAAATCCCACTACTGTACGTTCCATTTTCTGTGGGAAATCTGTATACAAAAATATTTCCTGACATTTTTATGTATAAGTTTTGTAAAAAGCATTGAAATGTTAAATGTAGTAGTGCATGAATTATATATATGAAGGTGAAATGTTTATGCATTCTGAGGCATGAATATTCTATTTTAAGCAATTTGAAGCACTGCTAAGCACATTTTACCAGTATTCAGCATATTTAAATACAATTGCACGTAGCTGTGCAGTGCACTAACCAGCGCATTTTGCTCGTAGCTGTGCACCGCACTAACAGGCGCAACATCGGGCAACGTTGGGCAATGTAGGGCAATGTCAGGCAACATAGGGCAACGTCAGGCAACGTTGAGCAACGTTGGGCAATGCTAGGCAAAGTCGAGCAAAGTCAGGCAAAGTTGAGCAAAGTCAGTCAGGTCTGCCCAGCAGGAAAATAAAAAGCAGTGAAAGGGCTCAAACTCAGGATACTGTGCACTATAGTCACAGTACTTAACCACTAAACCATGACAGCATTTCACAAACATGCACTTTCAACAGAGACATATCTATCAAAGGGATTTTAAACATTGTCAACATCAGCTAAGAAGGCGTGCCCACAGCTGAGCTTTTTCAAAACTGGCCAATCACAAATAAGTGCGGGAAATGAGGCATATTTAATCTCCACAGGCAGGAATACATGCTATAACTGGTTTTAGCTTCCTTCTGCAGTCAGCATGGCTGGTGTGGGTGAAGGCACTTGATTTAGATATGGTTTGACTCCTTGTCCACAAACACGAAGAAAGACTCCTGCAGGGCCAGTACCATGGTACCCAATATAAAACGGAGGCCTGGAACTGTCTTGCCCATGATCTCACCAGTGCCACTGGTGTTCCTCGAAATGGTGAGCAGGTCAGGCACCATCATTCTGACCTGAAGCAGCATTGGAGTGATGAACTGGACCAGTGGATCCAGGAATCCCATATGATGCCTAATGCCCCAGTACTGAGTAAGTAGCCATTGTATTAAATAATTAAGAATTGCCATGCTTGTCTATACTATGGATAGGTATTTCTCAATATCACTGCATTTACTTCACAGCTGCAGGTGACCGGGCTATGAACCTGCAAGCCCATGAAGATAGGCTGAAATGGCTGCGTCATAAGGCAGGCTAGTAAGTATTCAGCATGTACTGTTATATATAATAAATGAGAGAGCCTTCAAAAAGTCATTTAACCCAGTAAATAAAGGTGTAATACTCCTTTAATAATTGTATAATTCCTGGAGTGTGTCTGTGTCATTTTCTTTGATATGTTGTTGTACTGTTGAATTCTACAAATAGTACTGTTGTATTAAGCAGTGTCAACCCACACTTGGGTAGGCCCATATAATGTGAATGAAGGGAGTGCCAGTAGCTGTTATGCATATTTATAGCCCTCAACTGTTGGTTCATGCCCAGCATGTACAGGTTAAACTGGCACATGAGTAGCTTGGTATTGTGTTGCCCAGAAATGTCAGTGTGCTGCCAGAAATGTAGGGAGCTGTTAACATATAACTGATACTTTCACCTGAACATATCTAGATAATTATATGAAAGTAGATCTGTCAGTGTACCATCTTAGCAGTAGTGTGTGTGTGAGGAATTCTCAAAATATGTTGCAGTAACATCTGCATCTTGGACAGTTTGTATGTAAGATACAGCTTATGTATATAATGATCTAGCAAAATCCAATTGCACAATATAAGGACATTGGGTAGTGTAATAATACATGTAAGGGACATATAACTGCAGTTAATAGGAATGTTGTAAAAACTAGAAGGATATATAAGTTGTTAATTGAGCTATCTTTTTCCACCCTACTGTATGTGCATAAAAAATGCAATTCCACACCTCAATCGGTATGTCTAATCTCAAAACATTTGTTGGGACATATGTCCTATTGGTTTATAAATATTTGCATTTATTTATATACATGTGCCCTGTTAAAATACCACAATACTGGTGGCCTGTTGCCATCAATTAAACCTGCATGCTGTTGTAATGTCCACTATTGTTCTATATATGCATGTGTTATACTTGCTTTTCAACTGTTGAAAATCTGGTGTGTTGGTTTAATGGGAATACTTTTGCATGCTGTTATAACTAATTGGGAATGCTGTTGACTGTTACTAACCCATATCTTTATTAAACTCTCCAAAACATAGTTCGTATGGGAAGGCCAGTCCCAGTGGACACACCTGTTCCACCTCAGCTGGTCATGGCACCTGGCACCAGCAGATCTGGTGCCCAGCCTGGGACCTCCTCCTCCATTGGCCCTGTGCCACCTTCAGGTGGAAGTGCTGCAGGGGATGGGGCTCAGCCCCCTGTGCAAGCGTGGGCAGAGGGGCACCTATCACCCTTTGAACAGTCCGGGCTATGGTGCATAGAGAGAATGAACATTCTGTTGCAAAACCTCTACGCCAGCTTGAAGCCCGGAACAGCTTGCAACAGGGGGTGGAGTTCCCATCCATCCCTCCCTCACCAGAGTGGAGGAGCTGCACATGAGCCTGGTAGCACCTGCCCAACAACAACAGCAGCAGACATACACCATGATGGAGGTTGGAGCCACCCAGCAAGCACACATGGAGCATGCAGGTAACATGGCATATCTGTAGACAACTATCTGTATTGGTAGATCATGCATATGTGAGATGTGGAGTGTGTTGTTCAAAGATATGGAGCCTGTTGTTGTGCAACACTGATCATTTGGAACATAATATGTAGCCCTATGAATGTAAACTGTTGTTGTATTGTAAGATTGCAAACACACAGTAGAAATGCCACAGTTGTAACCACTGACAAACTGTCTCATCTCTATGTAGGTACCTCTGGGGTGACATCAAGGCAGCAGACAGATGCTGGTGAGTGTGTTCTACATTTATTATTGGAAATAAAAAGTGCATGTCATAGTTAAGGTGTAGGCCATGTACACATGCAACACACCTACCCATAATGCATGCTGTGCATGTTTGGTGAAAGAGCACGCACATCTCACTAATGTGATTAGCAGCCTCAAACATGCAATACCCAGACCATCTCAAACAAATGTGGCTAGACTGCAGTGACCATTGGATAGGCACTGTTGATACTCAACATCCACATAATATACACATCTATGTCATACACAGAGCATTTTAACATGCTACACATAAAGGATTCCCAAACCCGCTGTAAAGACACACTCCAGTATCCAAAATATCATCCACACATTACACAGAATATACCTGAGGGGAAGAGGCCTATCCTGGGGCATTTAAACACTCTGCAACACACTACACATTCATGTCAGGGAATGCTCCTTATTGGCCTCCTTACAAACTCACATAGTGAGTGAATTTAGCCAAGGTAGTACAGTTCCTGCACAGCATGATTTGTGCTGGTTTGTGAAACATTTGTAGCCTTGAGTGACCACCTGATACTTCATAATGATGGCCTATGGTACTATACCCCATCCAGTTATTGTAACCACAGTACTACATATAGCTGTCATTGCTACACGCCATAATGATGCATGTGTGCACACATATGCACCTCTAAACAGTATGCATACCAATCACCATTTGCACAACTGACACATATATGATGTGTGATGCTATTGAGTGGCTAGGTCATATGACACATATTGGGTATGTGTAGTGTTTAAATATGTAGTTGTGGTTTAGCCTGCCATGTCATGGATGAGACTGGCATGTCCACAATATGATCTACACTCACCATAAGTACTGTACATTGGGTATCTGGCCGAATGGTATTCCATCAATTATCCATGCACCACTGATGATGTTGTATGAATACACATCATGCATGTGCTAAAAACGTGTCCACAATTAACACGTGTCCACAATTATTTGCTTAAGACACAGAGGCTGTAATCAGCATTGGATACCTATCTGACACACGGATACACATCCAGAAATGGTATGTACACCTGTGAGTTATGGTGCACAGTACATCACAGGGTTATGAATACCTGCACAGCAATTTTGTGTCCATGTATGCATTGTGTTCCAGTGGGAGGACCATCACCTAATAACAAAACCATGCATCAAAGCCATGTATACTGTTAGTAACAAGGATTGACTACACTTGCACTGCATGCTGTTGAGTAACACATGTCCTGCATGCCGACAGGGTGTGATATCACTGTTTTGCTTGTGATACTGTACTCCACCATCACCTGCTATTGTGTATGTTCTGTGATTGCTGGTATTGTGTGTGTCTGCTTTTGGGAGGAGTGTAGTCTTGAGTGTGTACATGTGTGCATGTCTGCATGTGTGCATGTGTGCATGTCTGCATGTGGTCTGAAGTCATGTTCAGGTCTTGAAGTGTGTTTCCTGTTTTCCTCTAACAGGTGGCCAGGTGGAGCTGGTTCAGTACAGCAGGGAACCTGATGTCACTGACACAGACAGTGATCATGAGGATAGGTATGTTGAGGCACAGGCAGGTTTGTCAGGCTCTGTTGCTGGGCCACCAGTTGACAGTACACAAGTCTCCACCCCATCCATGCACACAGTCATACTGCCTGTACATCCATCATCACCATTGCCCTTAGCTGAGGGACAGTGTACCATTGGCACTGGCCAGGACAGTGTGGTATCTATGGCACATGTATCAGGACACAGCAGCCATAGCCAGATGTCTGGAATGGTACCACATAGGCAGATGGTCAGGGGTTCTCATCAGAGCACTGCTGGTCATCATGCCCCTGGCAGACGTGCCACACCTCTTTCTACCACACGCATGTTCCAGGCTGTCATGGAGGCACAGACATGAATGGAGTGGTACACCAGACAGGGGCTAAGGGCACAGAGGGCTCATTACACATCTGTAAATGACAGTATCCATGACCTAGCAGGTGCCATACGTAACTACACTGAGGTCATTGATAGATGCTGGGGTGAGACATTGGATGTCCTCCACAACATCATGTCCATGTGTCAGGACAGTACGGGACGGTTGAGACATTGATGTGGACATATGCCAGCAACATCACCAGCTGGAGGTCACCATTGACGTCCAGCAAGTCACAGCCGCTCCCGTACTGCTAGTACCAGCCCCAGCAATGTTGGGGGGGGGCTGTCCATAGACCATCCTAGCAGACCACATGCACGTGGCCCTGGCCAGTCCCAGCAGGGACCTGGATCCAGTGGACATTTGTCATCCTTTGAGGATAGTACCCAATCTGGATTAGTACCTGATACTGTCTGTAGCACCCCTGCCAGGCACAGGTTCCATATCCATGGCCAGAGACGGTGATCTGTAAAGCCTGCCAGGTACAGTCTGTAGCTGTCTCACAAATCCCTGTATATGGCAGCCACATGGTGGAACTATGTGCATGCAGACACACACACATAAACCAGAAACCTAGGGAAAACACATACCCGCACACATGACATTAACATTGGCCCATAACAGTACTCATGGCCCTCACACACACACTCACACACACACACATATCAATTGTATGGTTCAGTGTAGGCCTCTGGCAAACAAAACAACACACCTTGTGCATATGATGAAACCTGTGCCACCTCCTGTCATCTGTAAAATTGATGCAGGAACAGGCTAACATGGTGCTGATGCATAGGGTGACTTTAATAAAGTATAGCAATGGTTGGATGTGTAGCATATTGTCAGCAGTAAAGTGTAATGATATCCTTGAAGGTGTAGCTGAGCAGGCATGATGCATTAAGGCTGTAATTAGCAATGTTGTATTGTTTTCACCAGTGTTTATTCCAATTGTGTTTTGTTTGCCCATGTGCCACTTGACTGATGTGTGTAGTTGTGTCAACATGCGTTATACAGTGGACAGTAAGTGTGGGGTGTGTGCAACACAGGTTTGCAGGTGTCCATTTGTGAACATGGTAGAGGTGCACTGTCTGCATGTACATGCATATTGGACACATGGGCAGGGTGACATGCCCTGTATTGGCCAGTGTTAACACTCCATGGTTTCTGTTGGTGGCCAGAATGCATTGTACTACACACATTGTGGAACTTGAGTACGCATGTGTGTGTATGACACAGGTTGCCACTGTGCTGTGGGTGATGCTGTTGTTGCTATCTGTCCTTGGTTTGAATTACTAAGGTTAACACTGTCCCAGCTGCATAATCCTTTAGTAATGCACACTGTTCACCTACAGGGTTGCATAGACTGTGCTATCACAAACACAAGAAATCATCACTTATACAGTAAAAGTGCATTAGTGTCATGGACCCCTGCCATAAACTAAATATATAATAGAAGGTGTGAAGTTGTAGCAAAAAAGAGTTACATACCAAGAAGGGATAACCTCTCTGGTCAGTATCATTGGGAAAATACAAGCCCTCATTAATCATACAAGGCAAGCTTCAGAATACAAATTGGCAAGGATTCCAAAGACAACACTAAAGCTTTCTTTAGTGTTGTTTATAATCTAGAGGGGAAATCTCAGATCAGGTCACAGTTAATGTAAATGGTCACAAAGTATACTTATCTGACTGGCATTACCAATATCTTGTCAGACAGTTTGAATACGGATTTCACCACCCTGTCATTACACAAGGGCACATTTCCAGACATGAAGAATGTAAAACCTGATGATTCAGACACTCTAGTTAAAACATCTCTTTACCAAAGTCCAAACCACAGTGGCAATGGTACTGGGCAGTGTCACTGGCTGTGTCATACACAAGCTGACATATGAAGTCACCACTCACCTAAACACTCTGTCCAGATGCAGCCTCTATACAGGTTACATACTTGTGGAATGACGCACGGTAATGGTGTTCACATGAAGCTACAACTTCTTCTCCTTTCAGATGCTCCCATTAGGGGTCACCACAGTAGATCAACTGTTTCCATTTCTTCCTGCCCTCTGCATCTTGCACTGTCACACCACCCACCTGCATGTCCTCTCTCACCACATCCATAAACCTCATCTTAGGCATTCCTTTGTTCCTGATACCTGGTGGCTTCATCCTTAGCATCTATTTCACAATATACTCTGCATCCCTCCTCAGCACATGTACAAACCAATGTAATCCTGCCTATGTGGCTTGGTCTACTAACCTTCAAACATGGGCTGGCCCTCAAATATACTTATTCCTAATCCTGTCCACCCTTGTCACACCCAGTGCAAATGTTAACATAAATTGATTAAGGGTAGAGCTACAACATATCCTGGAAACTCTCACCCTATAAGCCAGACAGATGATATCTGGAAGGCTATGGAGGACAGCATTATGGAACTCATTAACAGAGATTTTATGAACCTGCAAACACTGCACCATACCCACTTAGGTTCTCTAAAGGCCAGATCATGGCTCCTACACCTAGTAAACTTCAAGCCAGTTAACAAGGCTATAGGTGAGGGAGGGGAGGTCCACACAGCCAAGCTATAGCTCACCAGCAATTCATACCCATCCCACATTCTGGTATTATACATAACCCCAACAGACTGACCATAAACGATTGTTAGATGATGGATTGACAACTGACGCACAGATGTAGAACACACAGTAACATTTGCAGCCTCCATGTACAATTCTATGCCAGTAACAAATGGTATTCACCTGCACTCAGTCCTGGGACCACTCCTGTTTGGCATATAGCTTTCTTAGGTACAAGCAAATACAGTAGGGATATTTCTGCCCATGTCTGATGAAAATGCATACTGTGGGCTATACTTTATTCTCCAGATGACACACACATCCTCCAAAAGGGTATCATAGAGACAGATACCTGATGTCAAAATCATGCTGTAAAGCTATAAGCCAAAGAAAGCATAGTTATCCACTTTTAGAAAACAAAGTATCCCCAGAGTACCACATAGGCAGTAGCCCCCAAAATGTGGAACATGTACTAATGTATACATAGAGCCATGTGTTTAGTCATCTCTCCTTTGATAATCACATTACCAAAGGGTTTTGGAAATCCCTCTGTGGAGCACATAAGCAATAAAGGGTTTGCATGCAGATCCACAGAGATTGTTGCACACCTATAATGATTAGTTATCTTTGCCAGATTTTGCTTGCTTTGGAACAGGATTCAAATATACCTCAAGCATAAACCCTCACTCACTCTTCAATATAAACCATGATGAGTGGATGTGAAACAGAAGACGTAGCCCAGGGATAACTGCAGTGGCTAAGCTTGTCACAAGCATACAGAAGTGACCTAAGGTCTGGAAAGTGCCAGCATGCTCTGGCAAAGCTAACAAATGCTTTCATAGAAAAAGTAGAGTACCCACCTATGAAAAATTGAGGTCACATGTATGTATATGGCTTTGCCCCACAGCTACCTTACATGTGTTATGCACATACAGTTGTCATTGTGATATGTAATACACTAGAAAAATCAAAATCCACTCCACATTGACCAACACTCTCACACACCCACAGTCAGCAAGTGTGAGATTTAAACTCCTTCCTAACTACATTATGATACTATAGCAGTTTACATTTACACAACACGCTATACACATTACTGGGATTTCATCTTCCCACAGGTATATTTGTAGGATGGTGACATCATCAGACTTGACAAAGATGAGTATATCACTTTTAAGGGATGTGAGTAGTCTCCAAAAAGGGGGCGCCTTCCCCAGGGAAACACACAAACAGTTGGAAAGTGCAGGATTCAAACCCCTACCTAACTACATTATGATACTACAGCAGTACACTTTTACACAACACGCTATCCACATTACTGGAATTTCACCTTTCCACAGGTATATTTGTAGGATGGTGACATCATCAGACTTGACAAAGATGAGTATACCACTTTTATAGGGTGTGAGTAGTCTCCAAAAAGGTTGCTCTCTCCCCAGGGAGAGACAGACACACACATACACAGTTGGCAAGTGCAGGGTTCTTAATCCAAACTAAGTATGTCTTTACATTTCAGCAAGCAATATGGAGTTACAGGGTGCAATACAGACATTACTCACTGGCAGTTTGCCCAAAGGTTTTTTTTCACATTTGCTAACCTCAGCAGGCTTATCATACTAGGTGTATTGTGAGTGTATTGTATGCATAGGCCATGACCATATCATATATGGGTTGATACACCACATGCTGGCACACACAGGGTCAAACCGGTGGCTAAGCTCTGTCAACCCAATACTGGACAATACAGTCAAGAAGAGTAGGGTCATACAACCACAACACCAACAGTCTCACATAGACCTACAATATAAGCACCAGCAAAACACACACATAACTACACATTACCATACTCAGAGAATACAAATATTAATCTGAAAAAGAGAGAGTGTCCTCCTAAGCAGACAAGCAAGCAACATGCACCTCCAAACACACACCAGAAAACACATAATATACCAAAGCAGTGTGCCTCACAACAGGCCCGAAGGCAAAACAACATACCCAACACACTAGTAATAGGTGCCTCCATAGTCAGGCACACAGATGTTCCACTCACTAGGCTGGGCAAGGGGAAGGTTACTGTCAATTGTCTGTCAGGTGCTATGATCCACCACATAACTCAAGCACTTACATCACTCCAGAACAGGTACATATATGACGTGTTCTTTGTACATGTCAGTGTGAATGATCTGAGACATACCTCCCAGGACAACAGGACAATAGATATATAGTAGCTCTATGATCATGTAGCCCAGGCTGGTATGACCCTGACCTTGAGTAGCATCTTACCTTCACCTACATGATACTGCAATATAACAGAAAAATGATAAACTTCAACAATTGGCTGAGCTTCTGGTGTCATTCAAAGGGGATCCAGTCTCTGTCTGCCTGTGATGACATGATAGACAAGCCTTGTTGCTTCACTAGAGATGGTTTGCACCTGTCACCCTTATGCTTCTGAATACTGGCCAAGGCTCTTGCTGTCCCCATATTACCTTTTTTAGGCAAGGCTCAAAGGTTCATAGGTAGGCACTAGGCTATCAGCCCTGGGGCCTATACAAGCCCAGCCAAAAAGGTACCTTAGCTTTTGCCAATCAAGAAAATTATTTTCTTGTGCCACTGTCAAGCAGAGAGACAGAGGTGATCCCTGGGGTGAATTTCCTATTTCCCATCCAATCATCAAGATTTTTCTTGAAGAGTGCTAATGAGGAGCTTTGTTTGATATAGATAGGTAGTTTATTCTGGAGTATGGGAAGTCACTGGGACAGGAATCTATCCCTCCAGCATGTTCTGTTTATTGTGGTGACAAGGTTTAGGTCCCTAGAGCATGTAGCTCGGAGGGATTGGGATTTCTTTAAGTAGAGCATGTCCAACAGCTCTGGGTTTGACATAGCTTTGTATGTTAGGCAGAGATCACCTCTGAGTAGGCGATATGGGACGGAGTAAAGCTGGAGTTTTTTGAGATGGTCAGTGTAGGGCATGTGTTTGAGGCTGGTAATCCTCTTTGTGAGGTATTTCTGTGGCCTTTCCAGTTGTTGTAGATGTCTTGTGAGGTACATACCAAAAGGGGCATTGTACTCTATAATGGATCTAATGAATGATGAGTAGAGGGGAACAATGACCGCTTTTTTTCTGGATGAGAAACCGTTTGTGATGAGGTGTGCCATGTAGAAGGATTTCCTGACTACTGTGGCAATGTGATTATCAAAGGAGAAACTACTGTCCACCTGTGTCCCAAGGTCTGTTATCATACTTTCGGTGTTAAGTATACTACCGCCTATGTTGTAGTTCATGGGTACAGAGTTTTTATCAAAGGGGATGACAATGCACTTTTTGGCATTGAGCTTGAGGCCATGGCTTTGACACCAGGCATCTGTCTCAGTGAGGCCCTTTTGTAGGATGTCCACATCATTAGGAGTTTCGATTATGGCTCCTAGTTTGCATACATCATCAAACTTCATTAGCCAAAGACATTCTGTGTTAGCCTGTACTTCAGAGAAGTAGATACCAAACAGGAGAGGACCCAGGACTGAACCCTGTGGTACTCCACTTGTCACTGGTCTGTAGTCGGATTTGGAGTCTGCTACTTTCACAGTGTGGGTTCTGTCAGTGAGCCAGTTGGCAACCCATCTTGTGACATAGGAATTTATACCTAGATTAGTGAGTCTATCTATAATTCCAGAGTGGGGGATGGTGTGGAAAGCCTTGGCAAGATCTAGATAGGTTGTGTGAACCACCTTACCCTTGTCTATGGCTTTGGTGACTGCTTCAAAGAAGTCTATCAGGTTTAGGAGACATGATCTGCCTTTTACAAACCTGAACTGGGTGGGGTACAGAGTTTGGAGATTACCAATGTCTTTGTTTATAAGTTCCATGATGATACATTCCATGGCCTTGCAGACCAGGCTCAGCAGGCTAATGGGGCACTAGCTCCCGGGGTCTGTGGTGGCTCCCTCCTTGTGGAGTGGGATAACCATCACTGTGCACCATTCAGCAGGCACAAAACCTGAGGTGAGGCTATGATTGAACATGGTACTTAGGTGTGGTGCCAGTTCGTTCTGTACTTCATGTAGAATGCAGCCTGGGATGTTGTCTGATCCCATGGATGCTGTGTTCCTGGCTTTGGAGAGTGTGGTTTTTACCTGTGCAGCCGTGATTACAGGAACTTTGCATTCCTCCGGTATAGAGATGGGCTCTTTAATGGGTGAGAGGGGGGTAAAGTTAGCACTGAACCTATCTGCCAGGATGTTGGCGATATCAGTTAGGTCTGTATATTTAGTGCCATTGTGCTGTAACTCAGAGCAGATTTGAGTGTTGTCATTGAGATTCTTGACATAGCTATAGAATGCTTTGTGGTTGTCTTTAGAATCAGTGGCGATTTTGTTTTCATAACTAGCTTTGGAGGATTTTATCAGGGATCGTAGCTTCTTACTGAGGCTGACCAGGGAGCTCCTCCACTCATGGGATTTTATTCTCTTTTGCAACAGTTTCTTCCTTCTGTTGTACAGTTTGTTTATGGCAGGGGACCACCAGATTGGCTTTCTTTTTTTGGAGGATAGAGTCTTGGTTCTGTTTAGGATAGCATGATCCATGCACTCATGTAAGTGCTTATAAAGTGCAATTGTGTAGGATTCAGTAGTTGTAACTGTACTGTCCATCTGCATAGGTGTCATGAAGTTCACCACTTCTGTCTTAAGAAGCATGAAGTTGGCTTTGGATAAATTTTTTAACATGGTTTCCTTAATGGGGGGTGGGGGCAGAATGTGGATATGTAAGGTAATTAGCTTATGGTCGGATTGGACCAATAAGGTGTTGACTTCAGGTGTGGAACACCAGTCACTCAGGACAAACCAAACCCTGTAACCAACACAAATAACCACAAAGTGAGCTAAATGCTACTCATTGCCAGAAGTCCCAGCCTCCAAATGCACACACTCGAGGCACTTCTCAGTATGGAGAATATTGATATCTGTGCAGTAACAGAAACCTAGTTCAAGGCTTCAGAGAGCACACCAGCAGTACCAGGATACTACTCATTCCATACCTTCCAGCATCAGAACCTGGATCATAGCACATAGGGTGGGAATGTATCCATATTCATCAAGGATACCTACACCTCTCAATACATTGTCTCTACAGGATAT
This sequence comes from Protopterus annectens, assembly GCF_019279795.1. Taxonomy (NCBI): domain Eukaryota; kingdom Metazoa; phylum Chordata; order Ceratodontiformes; family Protopteridae; genus Protopterus; species Protopterus annectens. The sequence continues at coordinate 607,080,401 of NC_056737.1, read as the reverse complement.
GTACCCATAGAATGTTGCACAGCAACATTCTTCCCACTCCACAGAGGTGGGGCCACAAAAGACCCTTGGCATTCCCGCTCTATGAGCCTGACGAGTCTTATCTGCAAGGCAATGGAGCCAATCATAATGGAAGTCAACAATAAAGACATTGGAAACCTTCACACAGTTGAGCATACCCAGTTTGGCTTCAAGATCATGCTTCCTGAACTAGGTGGATTTCTTTGAGACAGTTACCCAGACTACAGATGATTGAAAGGAGCTCCACACAGCCTACCTATACCTCGCTAAGGCCTTTGACACCATTCCCCAGTCAGGTATCATAGAAGAACTCACCAACCTGGGCAGAAATCCATACATCACAAGATGGATTGCAAACTGGCTCACAGATAGATCCCACAAATTAAGAGTTGCTGGCTGCATGTCAGACTCTAACCGGTAACAACTGGTGTCCCCCAGGGTTCAGTCCTGGGGCCCCTCCTGTTTGGTATATACGTCTCATAAGTACATGCCAACACATTTGGGTTGTGGTTGACTAAGTTTTCTGGGAACTGTAAAGTGTTTGCCATAATAGATTCCCCGGATGACACGAATATTCTCCAGAAGAGACTATGAGACAAATGTGTGGTGTCAGAAACATGGCCTCAAGCTCAATGCGAAAGAATGCATAGTAATCCCCTTTGGGGAAAACAAAGTACTCACAAACTACCACATAGGTGTTACCCCCTAAAAACTGACAAGGTCATAAGGGATCTGGGGACACAAGTAGATAGTCATCTTTCCTTTGACAACCATGTTGCCAAAGTGATTAGGAAATCCTATGTGGCCCACCTAATCAACAAAGGGTTTGCATCAGGATCAAAAGAGGTAGTGGTGGCCCTCTACTCTTAAGTCATCAGACCCATCATTGAGTACAATGCACCATTTTGGATGTACTCGACTAAGCATATCCAGCAGCTGGAGAGACCACAGAGGTACCTCACCAAGAGGATTACTGGCCTCAAACAGTTGTGTTATGCAACACAACTGGTAAAACTAAATCTGTTCTCTGTTGCATACCACCTACTCAGAGGTACTCTCTGCCTAACATACAGAGCCATGTCCAACACATAACTGTTGAACATGCTCCATCTAAGGAAATCAAAACTGAGTCGCACTACACACTCCAGGGATATGAACCTCATCACAACAATGAATACAACATGCTGGTGGGATAGAGTAGCATCCCAGAGACTTGCCTTACTGTGGAACAGAGTCCCAATGTACATCAGACAGAGCCTCTCGCTGACACTCTTCAATAGGAATCTTGATGAGTGGATGGGAAACAGACAATTCATGCCACAGATCACATCAGCAGCCCCACTAGAAAGGGGCTTAGGGTACTAACTATTAGAACTAGGGCTTAAGAGACTAACCAATGGGGTGGTGAAAGCTGCACAACTTGCCTAGGCTAATATATGCCTTCGTGAAGATAGTCTACTACATACCTATGAACCTATGTGACAGGTACATGTCTACAAATAGTAGATGTGTACTTCATTGTACAGTCATGTTGTACATCAGGCACATGAACCACATACACTGTAATGCTTACAGATACTGGTGGCTATTATGCACAGTGGGTGAGAGGTACACCTCATGTCTTTTGTGCCATTGGGATGTGTGCTGGGTGCGACAGTCCTGGATGGCTCCCTGTCATGGTCACCCTCTTACACACATCTCTGCCCATCCATCTTTGGCTTATTATACTGTGTTCCCCCTACATATATAGGTACATAAGTAGGTAATAGGTTATCTGCCTGAAGGCATATATTAGTATGGCCAGAGTGTGCAGCTATCACCACACCTGGGGTTACTTCCCTATGCCTCTGTGTAGTAGAGTTGATGAAGTGATCTGTGGTGTGACAGTTCAGTTTCACATACACTCATCACGGCTCCTCTGGAAGAGTGTCAGTGAGGGACTTAGCTTAATGTAGGTTGGGAGCCTGTTCCAAAGCAAGGGAAGTCTGTGAGTTAGTAATGTATCCCTCCAACATGTTCTATTTATTGTTGTGATGATTATATCCCTAGAACATGTGGCACAGTGAGCTTGGGTTTACTTCAGATAGAGCATGCACATCAGTTCTGCATTGGACATGGACTTGTCTGTTGAGCAGAGATCGCTTGAGTAGACGGTATGCAACAGAGTACAGATTGAGTTACTTCAGTCTTGTTGCATGGGGTAACTGTTTGAGGCCAGTAATCCTCTTGTTGAGGTACTTCAGTGGTCTTTCCAGCTGCTGAAGGTGCCTAGTCAGATTCATCGCTAGTGTGTCGTGGTACTCTCTGATGGGTCTGATGACTGATGAGTAGAGGGAACCTTATTTGACCTACATGCAAAGACTTTGACAATTTGTGGGAATTCATAGCATGATTTTCTAACCACTTTGTGAATGTGTTTCAGAAAGTAGAGATGACTATCCACATGTGTCCATAGATCCCTTATTATTACCTCCATATTTAGGGTGTTGGCACCTATGTGGTATTTGTATGACTGTAGCTTGAGGTCATAATTTTGACACCACATCTGTCTGACTGAGACCCTTTTTAAGGATTTCTCTGTTGTCCCCAACATCAACTATGACAACCTTTTTGCAGTCATTCACAAACTTTGCTAACCATAGCCCTCATATGTTTGACTGTACTTCTGAAAAGTATACACTGGACAGGAGGGATCCCAGGACTGAGCCATGGGGGACAGCAGTTGTTACCAGCATACAGTCCAACAGGGAGACCACAATTCCTACCTTGTGGGATCTGTCTGTGCCCCAGCTGGCAATCCATCAGATGACATACATGTTTATGCACAGGTTGTTGATTTTGTGGATGCGACATGTGTGTGGGATGTTGGAAAAGGGCTTTTCAAGGTCTATGTAGGCCATGTGGAGCTCATTTCATTGATGTATGTCCTGGGTAACTGCCTTGAAAACTGTCTAGCAGGTTTAGGGACCATGATCTGCCCCTGACCAAACCAAAATGGGTAGGGTTGGGTGTTTGTAGGCTCCCAATAGCTCTGTTTATGAGTTCCATAATGATGGACTCCATGGCCTTGCAGAACAGGCATATTTGGCTTATAAGACAATAGTTCCCATGGTCTGTTGTGCACCAATACTTGTGGAGTGTGCCAAACATTGCTGTAACCCATTCAACAGTTTCATATCCTGTACAGAGGGTGAGTCTCAACAGACTGTTCAGGTGCAGGGTCTGTTTGTTTTGGAGTTCACATATGACACAGCCAGGAACACCATGTCATCCCATAGACGCCATGTTTTTAGGTTTGGATAGAGATGTTTAACCATTGTATATGTGATTTCTGGGTTTTCACAATCTCCAGGTATGGTAATGGGCCCTTTTGTCAGTGAGAGGGTGTAAATATGTATGAACCTGTCTGACAAGATGTTGGCAATGTCAGTCATGTATATGTATTCATTTCCACTTTGCACGGACTTAGAACATATATGAGCTTACATTGATATTTATGACATAGCTAAAGAAAGCTTCATGGTTCTCTATGGACTCTTTGGCAATATTTTTGGCAGAGCTTGGCTTGGATAATGTTAGTTGTGCTCATATTGATCTTCTTTGGATTTTCACTTTCTTTGAACAACTTAAGTACTTGTATTACATAGTTTGATTATGACAGGGGTCCAATATATTATATGGGTCTGTTTTCATTTCACTGTGTGCAGGATTGGTGAATAGTGACATGTGTCTGGAGTAAGAATTGCAACTGCCAGATATGTGTGGCCCACTGCTGTACTCAGACATGGCTTACGTGTGTGAGCATGCCCAGTATGACCTTTCAGTATGTTGCTGACTGACATTTGCTAAATTTGTTTGTGTGTGTGAGCATGCCCACTTTGGGCATATATACTATATATGTGTATGAAAATTCAAGTTGGTTTTAATTCAGGGCTCAACTTTGTGTTGTACATTGACAGGAAGCACACTGTGCCTGCAGGGCTTCCATGAGTCAATTTGCATAGACTTAACATTTCTACATACAGGGGGGACAGCGATTATTTGTACATTTCTACCCGGGGGGGGCACACCTGATTGTTACTATGGGTGTACATAGGATGAGGGGTACACCTGACACTTATACACATTTGCTAGGCCTGCACTGCTATGTCAAGTACTCCATTTCAGTCTGTATTGTTGCCTATCGTACTGGCTTGAGGCATACCACTGTACTACAGACCTTAGCTTCCAATTACATGCATGTGACTTCATAGCCTACCCAACCCACATCACACTGCCTGGTCTGCTGTTATCTGTCTGCATAGGCCTGGGGGAAGGTTACCCATATGCCTCTTCAGAGGGCATGATACAGCATTTGTTTGTGTTTGCATTTGTCTACAATTATCCTGCTGGCTGTGACTGTTAGGTTTGTGACCCCTCCAACTGGTATGTGTGAGTGACTTAAGTTGTGTCTGTGCCAGTGAAATGCTGTCATGGCTTAGTGGTTCAGTACTGTGACTATAGTGCACAGTATCCTGAGTTCGAGCCCTGTCACTGCTCTTTATTTTCCTGCTGGGCAGACCTGACTGGTTAAGGAACAGTAAAGCAGGTGTGAGCGTGTTTACCTGACTTTGCTCGAATTTGCCCAATGTTGCCCAACTTTTCCCGACGTTGCCTGATGTTACCCAATGTTGCGCTGGTTAGAACGGTGTGCAGCTACGCGCAATTGTATTTAAATATGCTCAATACTGGTAAAATGTGCTTAGCAGTGCTTTATATTGCTTAAAATAGGGCACTCATGCCTCAGGTGGTGCTGCAGGGCTGCCTATGTCGGATGCACATAGTACACTCCCTATATGTTTGAAAACAGGTAGTGTCAAGTTAGGCATCCCTTTTACTGTATGAGTGAGTCAGAGAGAGGTGTCATTTCCAGGGTTCCTACTGAGTCAGTGTATGTGCTATGCATTGCCTCTTTGCCAAGGCCAGGGCATACTGGGCACACCTCCTTCTGCCTACTGGGGCAGGCTCAGGTTGTTCCTCCTCTGAGTCACGCTGTGCCTGTGCAGGTCTTGGCAATGGTGGGGCACTGTTTGGCCCTGCCCCATGCTGTTCCTGCTGCAGCTGTTTCCACAGGATCATATTGTGTAGCATGGCGCATACCATAACAATTTGGGTACATGTAGTTGGAGAGTACTGCAAGGCTCCACCAGATGTGTCCAGGCACCGGAACCATGACTTGAGCATCCCAAACACACACTTAATTATGTTTCTTGTTTGTGCGTGTGCCTCATTATGGAGTTCTTGTTCATGCGTGTGTGCATTTCTGATGGGTGTCATCAGCCATGGCGCCAGTGCATATCCAGCATTGCCCACTAGGTGACCATCAGGGATGTCCCCATTGGCAAATCTCTGGTACAGCTGGGTCAGATGCCAAATGTGGGAATCGTGATAGCTTGCAGGGCATCCAGCACACACATTCATTATTATGCCTTGGGCATTGCACACAAACTGGCAGTTGATGGAGGGGAAGCCCTTGCGGTTGATGTAGACCCTACCCTGCTCACTGGGTGGTGCTTTGATGTGTATGTGTGTGCAGTCTATTGCACCCACTACCTCAGGGTATTTTGCTATTTGGTGGAAAAAAACACATATTGCTGGCCAATGCCTCACGGGAATTGGGGAAGTATACTTGGTCACTGACATGTGCTGACATGGTATCCAGGAACTGGTGCAGTACCCTGGATGCGGATGCCTGTGAAATCCCCATCATATCACCAGTTGATCTTTGGAAGGTACCTGTAGCTAGTATTCTTAGGCCTACACATACATTGATATCCACTGGGATGTGTTCCCCTCTGTTGGTTCTGCGTGTGAGGCATGGCCGGCAAAGCTCAACAATTTGCTGTAGGAGGTCTCTGTCCACCCTATAGCGCTCCACTATCTCCAGCTCATGTAGCCCCTGGTTGGTTACCCTGTGTCTATACACTCTTCTCCGTCTCCTCACTGTGGGTTGCTCAGCAGCATTCACATCACCACCCTCAGCACCTTGCACATGTTGGTTTATGATAGCAAGAGCAGCCCCTAACATTTTGTCTGACTTAAGCTTTTTAAGCTTTCCCTCTTTGTATACTGCAGTGTTGCACAGTTCTTGAGAAAAAGCAGGGGGAATGGTATTTACAAAGTTTAAAGTGCTGGGGTGGGCTGGCCTGGGCTAGTCTGCTGCCTGTGTAGTTGGCTGATTCTGATATATTTGACAAACCGGCAACCCAAACGAAGACTTGAAACAAAAACTGATGGCAGCCATGAATCACCAAACTTGCTATGAGCATTAAAAAAAAGTGAAATCAATGCAAAAACACAACTTTATTTAGCGCTTTCATCAGAATATAACAAAGACTTCTTCAGAATACTAGAATCAAATACCACTGAAATCTTAAATACTCTCATTCAAACAGTCATGCGATAAAATAATCCAATAAAAACCCAACTGATACATTTTAAAAACACAAGTTACTCACAGTTAGACATTGCCCGTTCGATTCTCAGAGCGTCTTCTGTGTGACGACATGCGTGAATGGGCGTTCCTTCATTGAAGATTGGGTGTTAGGCCCGGCAAGCCAGTACATCAAAATCTACTGCCAATCATTAGTGGACTGGAGTTCCGCTGTGGCGACCCCTAACCGGGAAAAGCCGAAAGAAACAAGGTGAATTCTCTTAAAGACATAAAACAAGAAATGATGTGTTTTAAAACTACTGCATATTAAATAACAGCAAAGAAAGCTGAAACCAACATTCACTGTGCCTTACTTTACTAACATGATGATAGTAACTACACTTTATATCTAGTATTCTGAAGAAGTCTTTGTTATATTCTGATGAAAGCGCTAAATAAAGTTGTGTTTTTGCACACTTTGATTTCACTTTTTTTGAGTGCTCATAGCAAGTTTGGTGATTCGTGGCTGCCATCAGTTTTTGTTTCAAGTCTTCGTTTGGGTTACCGGTTTGTCGAGTTGTGAGTGTATGCTGATTTTTGACATGGACACCTCCTTGCACACTATCACTCTGGGGAATGACCCAGTGGAGAATATAGGATTGTTAACTAAACTGATACAAGAAATATCTGAATAGACTCCTAGTGGAAGCAGAACTGAAAGTGTTCGGTTAAGTCCTAATTTATCTGACTCACGCTTGAACACTAAAAGTTTACAAGGTAACAACAATGGCTCACTGGTGAGGCAGAATTTAACAGATTGGCTACAAAAAGATTTTTTGTTTATAGGTGGAAGAAACAATAATCATGGTACTCCTACATTTCAGCAATCTTTGAATATGTTTGAAACAAAATTACTTAAATGCAGAAAGTTACAGCTAGAAAATGCCTATTTTCTAGAATGTATTAAAAACAAAGTGGTGCTGAAGGGTCTTAGGCATTGGAAGTTCCCCACAGGACTTGTACACAACTCACCACTTTATCTTGACTTATTGCACTGTTTGATAGACAAGGTATGGAATTGCTCGATATTTTAATGAAGCACAATCATAACAGCATAGAAAGTTTGCAGAAAGAGTTGTCTGACTTAGACAAAACCATATGTAATGATTTACTTTTTGAGCACAATGTGTCTAAGTATAAGAATGTGTTTGATAACACTGATAAAATTACTGGGGATATACAAAATCATAAGGAGAAAAAGCTGCTAAGGGACATTAATGCATATGCATCTAGTTTGGCGTATCCCAAGCCAGCACAGACTTCAGTCAACCCAGGTTTTGACAGCAATAATACGAACGAGCAGGAAGTCACTTCTGATGTTTCACGTGATCAACAAGCCTCTTTGGGGCAGGGCATTCCAAGGAGATCCTCTAGAATATGGAACCAAGTGCAGCAAGCAAATTACAGGCCAATGCGCTATCGACAAGGGTGGGGGTATCAGAATCAGCAGCCCTTTTACAACAGACAACAACAGTACTGGAAATAACTGGTACTGAATCAACTAGTACATTTGATTTTCAAGACAATTTCCAAAGTCTGCAATTTGAAACTTTTGATGCACCAGTTGTGTTGTCAGAAGAACTTAATGATACACACAATTTTCAGTGTGAACATGTTACGGAAATTACCAACTCCAAAGGTGACTTTACTGTTTTTAATTTTACTACTTATCTGTTTGATGAAAAAATTGTGAATTTGTTATGTAAGGGCCTAAATTTTGTGCCTTCAAGACGCTCTGATTTAGTAAAAGTTATTTTAGACTTAAAGATGTTTGCCAGAAATTTAAATTTTCGTTTAATGTTTAGCAACAATGTGACTAATGATGGCAACTATTTTTTACACAAAAGTCTTTTCAACCCTCCCTTGATACATTCTTTGACAGTATTTGAGAAACTGTGTGATTTTGATTTTCGAGCAATGTTAGATGGTAAAGAAAGTTTGACACAATTTATCTCAATCAGAAAGTCAATTGTTAAACGAATTGATTAATAACACCTCAATTCGTATAATGAAGCCCGACAAGGGAGGGGGCATGGTACTAATGTCTAAAGATGATTATACCAATAGAATTAATACTTTGTTACTAGAAGATAGTACATATGAAGAAGTTTCTAAAAGGTTCATGAATGTGTCATACCAAAGAATTGACATGGCTTTACAAAATTTGTATGACCAAGAATTAATAGATGGTAGGCTGCTTGATTTTCTAGTAGTCAAATTTCCTAGGACACCGTGTATCTTTGGTATTCCGAAGATACACAAAGATAAATTCGACCCCCCTATGAGGCCCATTGTCAGTGCTAATGGTTCGAAAACAGAATTCTTAGGAAAATACTTGGATTATACACTCAAAGATGTGTTGAAAAAAGAAGAGCATATATGCATTGATTCTTGGCATTTTTTGAAAAAATTAAATGTTTCACATTTTGATAAAAATGTTTATTTTTTGACTGTTGATATAGTTAATTTATATGGTTCCATTCCACACAATATTGGTATTGAGTGGTTTGAAGAATTCTTGCATGGTTAGCTCTTTGTTCACTAACAAACAGGTACTTATTCTTGTTTGTCTGATGGACATCATGTTAAAAAATAATTTCATTTTTTTGAAGGTCAGTACTTTCATCAAAAAATGGGTGTGGCAATGGGGGCAATATGCGCCCTCATTTTTGCAAACCTTGTCATGTTAATGTGGGAGCACAAACATTTATTTAATTCTTTATTTGCTGATAAATGGATTCTTTATTTGCGTTACATAGATGATTTTTTTTTTTTATGGACAGGTGATGAAATATTAATTCATGACTTTATGGACTATATTAACAACACTACAGAGTTTGTGAAATTTACTTACACATATTGTAGGGACAGTATTAATTATTTAGATGTCACTATCAGAAAGGAGAACAACTGTGTTAAGTAATTTATTTAGAAAGCCAACTTATAGTAATAGCTTATTGCATTACAACAGCAGTCATCCTTTGCATGTAAAAAATAATTTGGTGAAAGGGCAATTTATCAGATTAGCCCGTATGGTTAAGAAAGACAAAGATTTTTTGGATCAATGTCATGTACTTTTGGATATGTTTTCATCTCAAGACTATCCCTTAGAACTTTTGGATAATTTCTTTAATGAAATAAGTATTAAAAGGGAACAAGGTTTGATCGTACCAATTTTGAATTATGGTAACAATATTATTTCGGTAAATAGTAACTATGAACAAACAATATCAACAGGTAACAAAGACTACATTTGTTCTTTTGTTACTAGATTTAGTGTAGACCATCAATTTTTATCTTACATCTTAAATAAGAACTGGCATATTTTCCAGGGTTTCGATGGAATTATAGAAAAATTAGGCTTCAAACCTAGTATTGTTTTTAGAAAAGGGTATACGTTTAAACAACTGTTAGAAAAGAAAGGACAAAGTACCAAGGAAGAAAATGCTATAGGAATGAAAAAAATGTGGATTTTGTTCTCAATGTTCACTTATTAAACTAATAAATAAGATCAAAATAAATAATAATTACATCAAAATAGGAGGAAAATTCACTTATGACACTGTGGGTGTTGTTTATACAGCTTTGTGTGAGTCTTGTTCTGGTTTTTATATTGGCAAGACCAAGAGAAAATTTAAAGAATGGATGTACGAGCATGCTAGAGACATCAAAAATAAAAACAAAAACAGTGCATTATACAGGCATATTGAGAATAATCCTTCACATTGTTTTAAATTTGTTGTTATTGAAAAAGTCCCACAGGACCCTAGAGGAGGACCTTGGGAAGACTTGTTAGATTTCAAAGAGTTATGTTGGCAGATTAGGTTGAATGCCTTATGTATACCTGGGTTAAATGATGGTATCTCTTTAGCCAGTTTTTTAAAACTGCGCTCATATAGAGTGTAGTTACTATCATCATTTTAGTAAAGTAAGGCACAATGAATGTCGATTTCAGATTTCTTTGCTGTTATTTAATATGCAGTAGTTTTCAGACACATAATTTCTTGTTTTATGTCTTTAAGAGAATTCACCTTGTGTTTTTAAAATGTATCAGTTGGGTTTTTATTGGATCATTTTATCACATGACTGTTTGAATGAGAGTATTTAAGATTTATGTGGTTATTGATTCTGGTATTCTGAAGAAGTCTTTGTTATATTCTGACGAAAGCGCTAAATCAAGTTGTGTTTTTGCACACTTTGATTTCACTTTTTTTGAGTGCTCATAGCAAGTTTGGTGATTTGTGGCTGCCATCAGTTTTTGATTATGATATATTTCACCTGGCAGCTCTACTAGTTCTCCTTGGTTAACTTCCTACTACTTCTTTTCCTTCCTTAAACCTTTCTGTTTCCACCCGGGGCAGCGCCGCTCAAATGCGCGCACAAGCTGTGTGCATGTTTGCAAGGAGTTTTCTATCTTTTAACAGTGTGCACCTTTGGTTTAAGGTTTTCAAATAGGAGAACTGTAGACACGCCTCTTTGCTACCTGAACAACTCAGGACAAACACAAGCCACTGTGCCCCAATTAGCTTACAGCCTGTCTGACACACACCCTCATGATGTCACCTATATTCTAGTCTTCTAATCACCTACTCCTACTCTTACACTCTTGGGACATGCCTCACATGCTGGGGAAAATTGGGATTCACTATCCTTTTCCTCATTTGCATAGGACTGTCTAGTAATGCATGGTTACATCTCTCACACTGAGCTTCCCCACCTTAGCAACCACTAGTCAGTGGCCATGTTGTCTTCAGCCTGCCATTCACCTGCATGGCAGAATAAGCATTTTAGTGAAAATGCCTATTTTTGGCTTTGTTTTAATTATTTTCTTGTTTTTATAAGCGCCACACGTTTGCGCAGTGCTGCGCTATGTTTAAACAACGGAGATCGGGGGGAAAAAGTTAAATTTTTACATTTTTAAACATTTTAAAATGCCAATGGCCTTATAGTTGGCCATTGGCATGCTTTCTCAACTGTATGCATCCTTTATTTGGAGTGGTCATAGCTCCGTTTAGCTATTTGCAGCAATGTACTCCGTTACCACCGGAGTACATTTCTGCAGCTAAGACTAATCTTCCACGGACAGGTTAGTGTTTCCTGGATCGCAAATTTACCTCATTTGCATGGTTTTCACCAGCAAAAGTGGTAATTTGCATACCATGACACTGTCCATGCAAGAGTAGTTTTAGCAGCTTTCGTGCACGCCCCTGACGGCTGTTCCTGGATCGCACGGCAGACATATTGCCGGCGTGAGCTCCTACACTCTTCTTGCACTCTGTGCAAGCTTTCGTGAATCCGGGGGGCAGTCTTCTCTGGTTTCATACTTGCATTCACTAAAACAAGCATAACTCTCAACGTCTTAGCATGAAAAATCTGGACGAAGCCAAAAATAAAGTGGGAACAAAGCCCCAAAAATAGGGACAAATTTTAAATATTGTTCTTAAAAACTTAGAAAGTTGCTAGAATAAAAGGTCTTGTTTTACCATGCATTTTCTGAAATATATAAAATGCCTGTCATTATTTAGTGAATTCACTCCTCACTGATTTGCCACAAGACTTCAGAAAACCCATAAATTTTATGAGGAACAGACAAAAAGTATGAGGCAAAACTCTGGACATTCTGTGAAAATTTACACACTTGAGAGCTATGCACACAAGACTGCTCTCTCTATCTCACCACACGGAGTTTTCTCTGCTTTCATGCATGCATTCACTCACACAAGATTGCTCTCACTCTGTCTTGATCTCTGTCTCACACACACAGTCTCTTCTGCTTTCATACATGCATTCACTCACACAAGACTGCTTTCTCTCTCTCTCTTTCTCTCGATCTCTCTCATACAGTCTCTTCTGTTTTCATGCATGCATTCACTCACACAATTTCACTCTGTCTCTCTATCTCTCACACACACACAGTGTCCCCTGCTTTCATACATGCATTCACTCACTCACAAAAGATGTCTCTCTCTCTCCCTCTCTCTCTCTCTTTCAATCTCTCTCACACACACAGTCTCCTCTGCTTTCATATACATATTCACTCACACACACAGACAGAAACATAAACACACTCATGCATTTACATAAACACACATACACTTTTTTCTGTTTATTTTTTACACTCACTAAACAGCAAAAGCACTACTTAGTGAGTGTAAAGTAATGGCGCCATTATTTTTTTTCAGTCTGAGCTCCACAGCAACTTGATATGCTGCTGTGAAGCAGCGGACTTGTTTTTCAGTGGGCATTACTTGTACATTAATACCTTGCTGGAGAATGTTCGTTCTCCAACCAGGGTAGTGATGTATATTTTGCCCATTCTCTAAATACTCACTGAAAAGGGAGGTGATATGGTACTGCTGGCGAATAGTGAACATGTTATAGCATAGTTCACAATATAGGGCAAGAGAGTGGGTGTAAAGACAAAAACACAGGAATGGGACCACAAAATGGTGGAGGATGAGGTGTATGGGTATGCAGAGAAGAATAACATGATGACTAGAGTACTGCAAAGGGTAGGATGATGTATGGATAGAGCAAGATTAAGACCAAAAGAACCACTGGCAGTGTGCTAGTTTGCCCCATCATGTCATACAATACATAAACACTCCTTTCCCATTTCTTTGCAGTTTTCAGTACTGCTCTTTCCCTCAAAATTAAATACCTCTTCTTTGGCATTATATTATAGAAATGAAGCCTCAGTTCTTTTGAGGGACTTCATCATCATCATCATCATCATCATCATCATCATCATATTATTATTATTATTACTTTTATTTTTTTCCAAGCTGGTATGCCAATAAAGCTTTATTTCTTTTATATTGAGGTAATCTGCAAAGCTCAACAATGTTTTTTTTTTTTTGTAAAGGATGATAATATGACTTTTGTTAAGGGTGAGTAAATATGGAATACAAGTAGGATTTGTTATGCAATAAAAGTATCTTGACTCCCTTTACTCTTCTTATGTGGCCAAAATCTGGAACTCCCTGCCTGCATCCATAACCCTGGAAACCTCCCTGCCTAAATTTAAAAAATAAAAAGTCACCTAAGCAACAAATGGCTATGTCCCTGCTCCACACCAGACTAACCCCAATACCACTCCTATACTAATGCAACTCTTGGCTTTAACATTAGTCTCTTGTTTCACCTGCAGAAAATTGTACACTACAACAAAAGAATGATGGTAATTTTGTGTTAGTTTGCACAATTTATTGTTGTTTATAAACCTATTGATAACTATCTGTCTATGGCTTAACACTTATATGTGTTCTCATCTAGATACCCTTAGTGGACCTAGCTGAAATATGTATCTAAGAATTGTCTTTATGTCTTGTAAATTTGTCTCCTTGGAGCTTTTCTCCCCGGGCCTCCACTGAAAATGGACATGTATCCCAGTTAACAAATGTAAAATAAATAAATACATAAATAAATAAACAAATAAAAAAATTGTACTGCAGGACTGAAGAACTTGGTTTAGACTTGTAGCAAATTCCAAGCTGAATCTCCTAAAGATACTGTACATAATATTTCATATATTATACCAGCTAGACCCCCCACATATGTAATGTATCCATTTCCTCACTTTTAGGTTTGAATTACTATTTTCCATGTCTTTCAATGAGTTGAATTAATTGCATGAATTGCCCATTGAGTATGATTTTAGATAGCTTCCTTAGATTTTTGTAAGTGAAATGCTTCATAGGTAATTTTCTACTTTAATTCTGAGGTACTTTTATTTTTTTATTGTATGAGTTTATTTTATATATTTTGGTAATAATGTTAAGCTTAGAATTTGTTAGTTTTATAGATTAGTTATGCTTTCAATTAGTTTAAGTTAATTCTGTATGGGTTCACTTTGCTAGTATTGACATTTTCTGATCCTCTAGTTTTGTCCACTTTTTAATTTTATTTTTTATTATTTTATTCCAAGCTGCTTTTTGCTTTCCAAAGAACAAGTTTTATTACACTGTATGGATTTCGGTAGGCAGTGCTGTTTTTGTGTGGGAGGGTGGGGTTGGGGGTTATGCGTATTTCATGCATGCAGTATGTGAATTTCTTTTTTTTCATTGATGTGAGTGGGACATGAGATCCATGTTTCTCTTTTTACTTTACTTTTATCTTTTACATTATGGTAGACTTGGGTATTAGTTTTGTTTTATATTGGCTATGGTATTTTGGGTATGTGTCTATGTTTTGAATGTAGAGAATGTAAACTTTTACACTGCACACCAGATACTTGTTTTTAAAACTCCTTTTTTCTTGGCCTATTATTACAATATAAATATATATATATATATATATATATATATATATATATATATATATATATATCAGTGACATTCTTGATTTCTGAACTGAGTTGGTATAGCATTAGGCAAAAAGCAGTTATCCCCAGCTAAGGATTACATGTCTCATCTAATTTGTGCACCCAAACTTTATGTGCAGACAACTCCATCTCCTCCACTTGTTCCCTTCCTCTTTCTTGATATAATCTATACTTCTTTGTATGCAAAACATTATCTGTTATTTGAATTTTGGCCAGTGGAATAGTTACAAGGTAAAAAGAAAAGAAAATAATCTAATGTGCAAATCTGGAAAAATGTGTTCAGTTAATGAAGTATATTTAGCCAATGGTACTTTGTTAGGAAAAATGAAAGAAAAAGTAAATAACAGCACTTCTGTTTGATTTCATCCATTTTTTTTAAATATGGTTGCCCCTGGTATTCAATAATATATGTTGCACATTTGTTATTTGAATTCCTGCACCCTTCACATTGACTCTAATTAGTGCTTCACTATATACTGTTTGACTATGAGTCCAGGGATGTGTCCTGTAGTCTAATGATTTTCCAGATTTCAAGGAATTGGAAGATTGCACACATGCATTATCTTATCCCCTGCTTGTTGAATAGCTGAGACTTTTACAAGTAGAATACATTTACAAATGTGTTTTTTTTTTTGTAGTTTGGAAAGAAATAGAAATAAGTTCAGCCATACTGAAGTTTCCATGCCTTCATTTATATATGCACATTTAAATAAAGATTTTTTTTCTTCTGTTTGTAGGTAATTACCTTTAATTCTTTTCATTTGAAGGCAATTACCGTAAATTCTTTTCAGCTATTAGCTCTTCCTCGTATGTTCTCTGCATGGTGCAGAGCACACTACTGACGTTATTAATGATACTTTGGGTGTTATTCCAAAAGACTTGCTCTCAGTGTAAGTTACCAATTACACTGAGAGCAGATTGAGAGCAGTTGTTTTGGAATCTGACACCCTGTGCTAGCCTGTTTGTAGACAGGCCTTACACCAAAATAAGTCATTACACAGAGAGCAAGCCTTTCAGAATCAAGGCAGACTTGCACTGAGAGCAACTCTTTTGGAATACGGCCCTGTGAATAGTGCCAGATAGACTACAGTGTACTACTGGTAGGCCTCTTATTTACTGTTAAACTGAACTGTACAACATTCAGTACTACATTCATTCAAACACATGCATTACTCATATGCATATTCATGCATACATTCCAACCTGTATACAGTGTGTCACACTGTATAGACAAAGCGGTGTAAATATAGATCCAAACTATACAACAAGCATTGTGCTGTTTTCCCATATATATTTGATTATTAAGCTTATGACGTTCTGGCTTTCAAGAAGCTTTAAGTTTATTTCTGAAGAAACTATATGACTAACTTCTGACTATAAGATTAACCTTTTTCCATAATCTTAGACAATGCTGTGCAATATGTCAGTTACTTTTTTGTATTGCTGACATTTATTTTAAATATTAGGTTTTGTGATATGGTGTTAGCTCCTCCAATTGTGCATTTCAGGCATTGATTTTCATGTATAACTTGATTAGATCTTACTTTATAGATCAGGAAGAGATCACCTCTAAATAACCTGCCAGAAGCAGAGACCGATGACAATTCCTGAAGCTTTTCTAAATAATTCATGTTCTTCGACATTGGCTTGTTTGAAGGCCACATAATGCAGTGTGATATTCAATAATGGTTCAGCTTATTGAGATATACAGTGATCTTTATGGAGTGACTAGACATACCCTTTAGAATTAGATGGTCTACAGGGCAAGCTTTCTAAGTTTGGTAGCTATAGACTGCCAGTTTAAAATCATTGTCTGCCATTGTCTGTATAGTATAACGATGATGTTATTTTTTTCTGATTTGACAATTTATTTTGTAATTATTACCATCCTTTTTGGTAACTCTCATAATGTTACCTTTGCTAAAATTACAAGTGAAGTACTAGGTATGTGTTTTTATAGCCCACTGTTGATAACTTCATAATTTGTTATTGAAACAATTGTTAACCAGTTTGCAATCCTCAGGATGTTCTGTTATGCAGAGCCCATTTCCAGCTTTTATATTTGAGAAGAATAATCCAGAAAGAAGTGACCCAGGAGACAACTGTATCAGACACAACTGGTAGCCAGCATCCAGATAGACAAGTAACTCCCACCCCACTCAAGCATGCGGCCTGCTGCTTAACTAGTGTTTACCTACTGAACTATGCATATATTTATGTTTAATATTTTCAGTTTGTTAATTTTCCCTATGTGAAATAACATTGAATGGCTCAGCAAGGTCAAGTTAAACAGCATGCATTGTCATTTCTTCATCAAGTGATGTTGTCATCTCTTCAGAGAATGCCACAATATTCAAAAGACAAGATCTCCTCTTAACAAACTGATATTGCTCCATATTGAATAGAAGTCAGTTCCCTGTGCCATTCTGGGTAAGCTACATTATGACACATTGTGGCTGTCCATGATTTTGCATAGGATACTGGTCAGCTGTTAAGTCTAAATTGTTTGGGACTGTTGTGACCCCCTCCACCACTTTCTGAACTGGTGTCACTACAACCTGTTGCTGTAGGTCAGCTGCATATCCACGTTTAACATGACTGATTGGGGGGGGGGGGTAGTTAGATTTTCTTATTTTGTACAGAAAATCACCAGATATGTTGTTTTGTCCAATGGCATGATATTTTGTTTTATTTCATTTGTAGCAGGAGTTTTGATGTTTGTAATTATATAAGGGATACATTCTCTTGTCTTTGTAGCACTTTTCCTATACATTTTATGTATGGAAGAGAATTGTGTTCAGATGATGTAAGTTGAAGATCCAGCTCTCAGCTCTAATGAATGAAAAGGTGGAACATTCTGAAGTGCTGTGATGTGTGTAAGCAGAAGTGGTTCATTTGCACAAATTTCTACATCAGTGCCACAAATGATAGTATACTGAGAATGCAGCTACAGATAGTGGTGCAGAGGAATGAAGCCCTAACTATGGCCCAGAAAACTCATGTCTGATTAGATGCATGGGCATTGGCGGGCAAGAGAAGAGAGGATGAAAAAAAGAGTAGTCGGTGCCAGCTTACCCATCCCATGAAGATGGCAGAGGTTAAGCTTGTATTATCAGTGACACTTACAGGAATATCCCCCAGAGCAATGAGCTTAGCGATCCCTCGCTGCACAGTGGTCTGATACATAGGCCATGGGAGCATATATGCAGACTTTATTTATTAGTTATTTATTTGCAGTTTGTTTGCCATGATGGTCCATTGGGCCTGAAGGAGCCCATTTTCAATGGAGTCCTGGGGAGAAAAGCTCCAAAAATACAAATTACATAATAAAAACAAGTTATTAGAAATACAAAATACAGAAGTACAGGTATTAAATGGTGTTAGCAGGTGCATTTAGTAAAAATGCAAAAACAGAATTTATAAAAACAATCAATATTATTTACAAAATATGTTGCTACCTACAAATGCTAAACAGAAAATCAGAGCAAAAGGAGGATATTTACAAATATATTTATTCCTAGGAAATAGATTGTATTGCTAAGGGAGTTTATGTAGGATTAGAGCAGGAGCATTCCCACTGGGATGTTAGGTGTGAGTGAAGTAAGGTTTCAAAGGAATTGAGGCTACCAGTGGTACGGATAAGAGGTGGGAGTGAGTTCCAGAGACATGCTAGAGAGAAGGACAGTAGAGGTTTACCTGGTGGGCTGGCAGTCTGTGCAGTTCAATCAGAGTTTGTATGTTAGATCTTAGGAGTCTATTTGGTAGGTGCATTGTAAAGGTGGAGCAAGGGAAGGACAGAGAGAGGGACTGAAAATGAGCTTGTGAGCTTGAGTGAGTTGAATGTAGGTGAGGTAATTGGGGAGCTCTAACCAATTCAGTTTATGAAGGGCAATACAGTGATGGGTGGAGGATCTGTGACCTGTTGCAAATTTTGAAATTTTGTTGTAACAAGAGAAGAATTTTGTCTTAAGGGAGGAATGCAGTTTAGTAAGGAGTGGGGCACCTTATAGGACGGATGGGATGAGGTACGTTGTAGAGAGAACAAACTTGGTAGAGGGAGAGATGTAGCGAATGTGGTGATAAAGCATGACATTTCTGATGCATTTTTTTTATATTTACTTGTAGGTGGGTATCAAACTTGGGCTGGTCATCAATGAGGACTCCTAGTAGTTTTGCATTGGATACTATTTCAAGAGGTGTATTGTTCTGACTGGTGATGGAGAATGAGTTTTTGTCTATGGTGGTGGTTTTAGAAGGGTGAATATCATAAGTTTAGTTTCTGATGCATTGAGTGCCAGGTGGTTATCTAACAGCCATTGTTCAGTAGAAGAGAAGGCATCTTGGGTTAATTTTATTAGTGTGGAGATGGAGGCAGCAGAACAGATAATTGTTGAATCGTCGGCAAACTGGATAAGTTTTGCTTTAGGGATGGTCTGGTAGAAGTCATTTATGAAGATATTGAACAGTAGGGGACCTAGACTGGAACCCTGGGGTACACCTGTGGGAGTATTAAGGAATGGGGATGTGGCTTTTTTCCATTTGACTGCTTGTTGCTTATTTGAGAGGTAGCTGGTAAACCAATTAATAGAGGAGAGCGATAGATTTAGTTTAGAGAGTTTAGTTAGGAGAAGGTTGTGAGAGGTGGTATCGAAGGCCTTAGAGACGTCAAGGAGGAGGGTGGATACAATACAGCCAGAGTCATGGGTCTTGATAACAGCTTCTAAGAAGGAGAGGAGAGCGGTGGTAGTGCTGTGGCCAGGCCTGAATCCATGTTGTGTGGGAGTTAGACGGTGGTTGTTTATGAGATAGGGTAAAAGTTGTATGTAGGTGGGTACATTTTTTGAGAAGTTTAGAGATGGGAGAAAAGATGGCGATAGGTCAAAAATTAGGGATATTGTTGTTGTTGCCCCCTATGTGATGGGGGATAATAAAGGCCTTTTTCCAGAGTTGGTGTACACAGCCTTCTTTGATTGACCGATTTATTAGAATGCATATGGAGAGGCAATAGCTTCTGCAGCTGTCTTTAAAAAGTAGGAGGGAATTTGATCAGGGTATTAGAGCATGGTTTTAGGTTCTGAAGAAGTTTTTTATAGTAGATATAGGGATGGGGTTCATAGAGAAGGGAGAAGGTTGGAAGGTGGAAATCTGAATGGGGGAGGGGTTAATGGAATCAGATAGAACCAGGCAGAAGGAAGAAGACAAGTCAGCAAAGAACAATCAGTGAAGCGGAGAACAGGTTCAGAGGTAAGGAGACACAAGTATAAGGCAACTGGTTCACTAAGTATGGAGGAAGTGAGAAGTGGAAAATTTCACAGGGGTTTGGAGCCAAAACCAGGCCAGTAGAAGAATTAGTAGAAGAGTTACTGTATGTTGCAATGTAAAATGGGGTGGTTGGCAATGGGTAGATGCTGCCACCTAGTGGCTACACTAATTAACTACAAGGATAAGCCACAAGCAGAGTAATGGGAAAAGGCGTGGAGAGTAAAAGGGAGAGTAAGTCCACGGTAGGCTGCTAGTGAACACACTCGGGGTTAATATGCAACATTAGCAAGGTATAAGATAAATGTCACAGTAGCGTACATACACGTTGTATTCAATTCTTGGGGGAAGGCAGAAAAGTTACAGTAAGCACTGCAGGATCCCCTTAGTTAACTCTTCATGGGCAGGAGGCCAGGGTACCGCATAGAACAGTGGGAGACACCTGGTTTGGTTTTCACACAGCAAAGGCAAAATGTATTCAATTCTTGGGGGAAGGCAGAAAAATTACAGTAAGCACTGCAGGATCCCCTTAAGTAACTCTTTTCATGGGCAAGAGGCCAAGGTATCATATAGAACAGTGGGAGACATCTGGGGTGGTTTATGCACAGCAAAGGCAAACCACAAGTGGAGCCAGCAGCCTTCGGCAGGACAGGACTGGAGGGGACTAGAGAGTTACTTTAAAAATCAGACTTCTCCAGAACAATGAGCCTACTGATTTTTCACTCTGCATAGAGGTGAATTACCTAGACTAGTGTAGCACATATGCATCACTCTCTAAAGCAGTGAGCCGAATGATCTGTGACTGCACAGAAGTGTTCTGCATACACCATGGAAGCATGTATACACCACTTGCAAGCAACAACTGTAGAGCTCACAAGCTGCTGATGAGGAGGCAGTTAGATGGGGAGGGGTGTTTACATGACTGGCACACTAGATAGCTGACGCATACCTGCCTCTCATCTTTAAGGGTGTGTAGAGGCTGATTAAACTCTCAGTCCAGACATGGAACTGGGGGAAAAATGGAATGAATAAGGCTATGGGTTGCAGGATGGGAGCTATTCAGCAAGTCTTACAGCTGACAGAAAACACATACACACACAAACACACACACACACACACACACACACACACACACACACACACACACACACACACTGCAAAGAATACTACACCTTTCCATAATTACTTAACAGTGCAAAGGTTTCTTGGTATTTTCCATCAGTCTGGAGAGAGAGGGAGAAATAATTAGTATAATGCTGAATGCATACTTGAAACTTAAATAGGGTTCTGGGAATAGTATTGTTTTGACTTTAAGTAGCAAGCCTTTCTCTATCTTACTATGTATAACACTAAATTCTGATCTGTAAAAGAACATGACACAATTTGCAGAGAGTAAGGACATGGAAAAAGAGGTGTTTAAAAAACATAGTTGGGTGTGGGAGGGTAAGGTGATCTGTCCTTGTAAGTGGTACAGAAGTGGCGTTCTTAGAACTAGTCTATAAGTGTCAGCTTTGAAAAGCGGAAGACAACATCATGGGCAGTAAGCTGCTTTTTTCAAAGGTTTTGAGCTTGGAAATAATATGACAGAAGGTAGGCAAGGTTTGTCTAAGCAGAATTTTCTCACCAGGTAGGCATGTATAGTATTATCATAGTATCATAGGAGATTACCAGGCTATTGACATTTTAAGCCTAGCCATTTCAACCCAGTGTAATACCATATAAGTACTAGTCAATACCTAAGATTGCATTTAGTGATGACTGCCCATGTCCAGGAGGGGTGTGGGCACTATCTCTGGTAAGAATTTACGGTGCCCCATCCACTTGTCCAGGTTCCTCTTGAACAGTGTCATAGAGGTGCTCTGTTTCACATGAATTGGTAGCTTGTTCCAAAGATGTGGCAGTTGCTGGGAGATAAATCTGTCCCTCCTGCATGTCCTATTTATGTCACAGGCCATAATTTAAGTCCCTGGAATGGGTAGCCGTAGACCCATTTGATTTATGGATATGATGTACGTTCATTAGGTTTGGGACTTGGGTTGCTCTGTAGGACAGGCATGTCTCCCCTAAGAAATCTGTATGATATGTATTATAGTGAAAGGGACTTTAGTTGGTCCATGTAAGGCACATGTTGGAGGACCTTGATCTTCTTTGTTAGAAAACTCTGAGGTTTCTCTAATTACTGCTGGTGCTTAGTACGGTACGTACCAAATGGGCATTATACTCAATTACGGGCCAGGTAAGTGCCGTGTATGGAGGGTTATAAGTTCTTTTGCTCTTGAGGCGATGCCTTAACTAATTAAGTGAGCTATGTGGAAATCTTTCCTTACAACTGTAGACAAGTGGTGTTCAAAGTTAAGGTCACGGTCGACCTGTGATCCCAGGTCCCTTACCACTTTATGAATACTTGTGTTTGTACCAAAAGGAATGATGATGCATTTCTTTGCATTCAATTGGAGTCTGTGACTAAAACACCAGTTGCTGGTCTGTGTGAGACCCTCCTGGAGTATACTGACATCATTTGGGGATTCAATGATTGCACCTAGTTTGCAGTCGTCTGCAAACTTGGTCAACTACAACCCTTTAGTTTTGACCTGAACTCCTGAGAAATACATACTAAACAATATTATGCCTTAAAAGAAGACTGATATAAGTTTGGGTATAGTGATGATGCACATGGACCCAGGAGTTCTGTTCAAAGTAGCACCTAACCAAACTAGGGAGCATGGCACACCCTGACTGCACTTTAAAATTGGGAAAAAGATAAACATTTTAAGTGCTTCCCTAGGGCAAGACCTGATATTAACACTGCTTAGGATTGCTTAACAAAACCTTGTTAAGGACACCCTAATCACTGCTAAAATCAGGTCTTGTGTTAGGGAAAAGCAGTGGACAGTCTTAGCCAGCTAAAAACAGCAGCAGAAATTAAAACAAAAAGTGACAAGATGAAGTTCTAACAGATTCTAAAAGCTGTTTTATCTTCTGCTAGAAAAACAATTTATTTCCACCTACTGCGCCTGTCAACTGTCCCTGATTATGCCTCATAATTTTACCTTGCCCCTTGTAAAATATTTGATTTTCTGCTAAATCACCAAGGATTACAGTCAGTGAATAATGCCATACATTAGAGTTTCATACCTCTTATTGTTCAGAAAATGCAAGTTGGTCTTGTTCTAGGCCATCATCCTAGTGAATGCAAGGGGGGATCTATGTTTTCTGAAGAGAAGAGTAGCATTATTTTTGTCTTTTTTTCTTAGTTCAGGAGGAGGCCATATACTGAGAACCAGTATCGAAATGCACACAGATGATTTCATAAGGTGGGAAGCAACGGGGATTATAGGACAAGTGGAGCATGGTAGGGAAGGCAACAGTGTTTATATATATATATATATATATATATATATATGTATATAGATATAGAGAGCGAGAGAGCGAGAGTAGCAGTGAATAGTTTACCTAGAATGTACTCCAAAGGAAATCCTGAGTATGGGGCTAACCTTTAATGTGTGGTTTAGGCAAGAGGATGCCTACTTTGGAACATTGTGAGACCAAAGTTGTTGTGGGCAGCTGATCAGTAGGGGACATAGCTGTATGATTTGCCCTTCTAGATGGCTTGTACAAAATAAATGGATTCTGTAGGCTGTTAGTGAGAAAATAAAGAAAACCAACAAATGTTTGCAGAGATGGTGACAGTGTTATGGTGGGATCTGAAGTCAATCAAACTTCTTATCTGTAACACATGAGGGCAGTCAATGAAGCAAACTCCGAAAGTGGGAATAAGTACATGAGAAATCCCATAGTAAGTGGAAACAATGGCAAAGGCAACATGCAAAATAGGCAAGCCAGTAATAAAATGGAAGTTAATGAGTACTAACATTCAAAGTTTTAACAATACTCTCTAAACTAGTGACATTGTTGGAAGAACAATACCATGACATTGTGGGAGCAATAGAAACAAAAAATATGTGACACTAGAAAAAGTACAACTAGAGACCTTGCAGATAGTTACATTTCTGTGGTACTGTACAATTCGAAGAGTGTAATATACATTATCAGAAACAAGAAATATTTGGCATTAGGGAAAGGGAAAAATATGCAATATTTACTTATCATAATTATCAAACATACCTACAGATACAGTTTTATCCTAATGTATAGGTGGAAGAAAGGTAGTCTGTGCAAGTATTAGCAGGAAACAAGCAAAAAATCTTAGAGGATTTATATACCTCTCAGTCTCTAAGTATAAGAGATCTGGGCAAAGCCAACAATAATGGGAGACAAAGGCCCAAATCAGGGACACATTTTAAATTTTGCTCTTATAAACTTAGAAAGTTGCTACAATAACAGGTTTTCCGTTAGCATGCATTTTCTGCAGGAAATGAAGTCTGAAACTCAAATGTATGTCACTGTTAATGACATCAAACCTCAGTGATTTCCCCGTTTTGTGGAATATGCCAAAAATCTGAGGCAAAAATCTGGACATTCTGTGAAAATCTTGATAGTTGAGAGATATTTATATAGAGACTACCTCCTTTAGGAAAAAAATGATAGTATTTATTATATATGCTGTGCATTCAGATAGCCACTACTTTGGGGTAGGAGGGATACTCATAAATATAATGCTGTATCAAAGGAAAATAACTGACAGAAGAGTTGTATAAAGGGCTAGACCAGTTTTAGTTTACTATGGCTATGCTTGCTGGCTGTGTGTATCTCTCTATTCTTTCTTGCAAGGGATATACATTTCGATCATGAAACCTCAGAAAACTGTCAAGTCATGTATTACAGGCTGCCAGTGTGCTAACAAACCTCCCAGCTGATCTCTTAGTTGCAGTCATTTGAGTGAAAAGTGCAGAGACTGTCTCCATAGTGGCAGCCACTCAACTCTGCAGGCTCTGCTGACAAAAGGGCTCCTACTGGACAAATTAATCAATGTGATATGATGGTAGATTCCTTGTTCCATCATTAATGAAAGACTGAGCATTTTATTTCTGCCAATGATCCTAGTATGATAGACATTAAACATACTACTTACTCAGAATCTGAGTCATTTTGAATCAACCAGAAAATACCCATGCTATGATTTTGGAAGCATTATAGGCTCATTTTCATCCCAAACTGCACCTACTGGTGGCATGATCCTGATTCCACAAACAGAATCAAGACCGTACCTTATATGTGTGTATTTTATACACAATATGTAGAAATTTTAAAGAAAGTGTCTTGAGTATTGTGAATTTCACGCATGTTTAGAGCTAGGGGAAGCTCCTGGTACTGGCTACGGGGCTACAGCTCCCCAGATGGAAAAAAAACAAACAAACAGGCAAACATACAAACAACTGTATCTGAATAAATAATGGAAAACTAAACTCACACTGCTGTAACTTGAAACTCCATGCAAGTCACTGCACAAGCATGAAGTCCCAAGACATGCCATGTTCAATTCAAACAAACAAATAAAAAGAAAAAAAATCTGCTTATTCCACTTGTTAGGGTGTTCTCAAGACTTGCTCTAAAATGAGAATAGGATGAGTACATCTATTACAAATTTTACTGCCGTCTACAAAATGACACAAACATAGCTGCAAAAACAGCTGTTTGAGCTGCTGTATGAAGCAGTGAACAGCTGTTTCTGTTGTCTGAGGCAGCCTGACTGAAAGTGAAACAAGAAAGTAATGTCATATGCAGAGATATGTGGCTGTGGGATCAAGTTTTTCTTTGTGGGGGGAAAAAAAAAAATTATATATATATATATGTATGTATATTTATATATATATATATATATATATATATATGTATGTATATATATATATATATATATATATATATATATATTATATATATATATATATATATATATATATATATATATATATATATATATATATATATATATATATATATATATATGTATATATATATATATATATATATATATATATTTATATATAAATATATACAGTAAACTCTCAGTTAACCGGCACCCATGGGGATTCGTAGATGCCAGATAACTGTAGCTTCTGGTTGCTTGAGAGTTAGTGTTAAAAAGAGGCCTGACTAATACTGTACCCAATACTATTTGTTTGGTTTGACTTGTTCTTAGGTTGGGGAGAGAGGGAACTTATTCCTAGTTTCCATTTTAAAACTCTAAAACTCTAAAAATGGGGGGACAGAAAGTGCAACACACAGATATATAGATCTAGATATACATAATACATATGTTTATATGCATATATGGGTCTATATGACTTGAATATATATATATATATATATATATACAGTTCATATATCGACAAGCATTTTATATATATATATAAATGGTCGATCAACGTTAGTATTTACACACATAGACATACACACACACACACACACACACACACACACACACACACACACACACACACACACACACACACACACATATTATTAGCACTATGTTGCAACCCTCAGCCGGTATGTAATTATTTTTTACTTTTACTTAAATGTGTGTGTGTGTGTGTGTGTGTGTGTGTGTGTGTGTGTGTGTGTGTGTGTGTGTGTGTGTTTGTGTGTGCGTGCATGTATGTATGTCTGAGGGTAAAGATGTCACTAATATACAGAATGACTCAGATTTTTTTGCCTCCTGTTTTGGTCTCTCCTTGTAAAGTTTTTTTTTCCTGGCAAATCACTGAGTATTGCAGTCAGTAAATAATGTCAGTCATTTGAGTTTCAGACTTAACTGCTGTCAGAAAAAGCATGCCAGTGTAAAACCTGTTATTTTTTCAACTTAAGAGCAATATCCGTTCCTGATTATATACCATTATTTTTTTAGTTTTGTTCTTTATTTGAATGAAAAGGTTGAGAGGTATACAATGGGGATTGCAGGTAGTTACACACTGAAGTTTGACAACTGCGTGCTGAGAAGAGGACTTCCAAGATGGCTGCACACTGATCAACAGCTTAATTTCTGCTCCCTCAGTGTGAAAAAACAAACCGAGAGATAAGGGCCAGTGACTATGCCAGGTTTAATAAATTCATTTACTGGCTAGTAAGTACACTGCCTGGATGCCAGCAAAGAAGAAACTCAGAGAGCATGAAAGAAAATCATCTAGAAAAAGCAGAGAGAAAACACCAAATGGGAAGAATCCTGCAGCTTTACAGCAAAAATCAATTCAAGCTCCAGCTTTGGTGCAAGACATGACTTCCAGTAATCTAGAGGAAAAAATAAGTCAAATGTGCTCACAGCTGATTAAAATAAATGAAACGTTGAAGGAGTATATCAATTCAAATGATAAAAGGTTGGAAAAAAGGAAAATTTAAACAGCTATTCAGATGAAGTGATAAAGCTGCAAAACTTGAGGATGAAATGAAGAAAAGGCTGGCCGAGTATGAAAGTGCTCAAGACACGCTGTTTCAAAAAATGGCAGAGTTAGAGGACAGCATGAAGGGAAAACTTGAGATTTTCTGCTGTTCCAAAGAAAGCACAGATAATCAATTGAACTGGTATATCCATGGCAGGATTTGTTAAATAAAAGGGCACATCATGTGTGTGCTACAAACCTGGCTATGAAAAAACAGACAAGAGCTGTATTAGTAAAGATGTAATCATACCTGCAGAAAGAGCTGATTCTGACAAAATTGGTGCAGAAGGGCAAAGCATTAAAAATTAGAGACAGCAGAATATTTGTGGAAAATGATTATTCACTGTACACAAGGCAGAAGAGAAGCAAATTTATCCCAGCAATCAAGGAATATCGAGAGACAGGTGTGAGATTCAAGCTATTGTATCCATCTGTCTCCAGAGTATTTTTTCCTGGAGGATCAAAGTCATTTTTTATATGCAGAACAGGCTAAGGAAGAAATACAAGTTTGTCCAACAAAAAGTGAGCCAAAAAACAGAAGGTGACTCTGCTTCCCATTCTTGTTATAATAAAGCTCACAGAAATACTTTGCCAGTGAAACCTTTTCAGTTCATTCCATCCATGCATCCATCCCTCCACAGTTCCTTTTCCCATTTTTGGACATGGGGTCAGGGTGTCACATCAACAGTGATAATCATTTAGAGCTAAGGTTTACACTACTGGGTGGCAAGCCCTGCCACTGCTGTTCTTCCATATATACACTCACATGCACAATCACACATATGGCCTATTTAGAGTGTCCAGTCCACCTATTGCATGTCTTTGGAATGTGGGAGGAAACCAGAACACCCAGAGAAAACACACATGAACACAATGAGGGCATGAAGACTCAGCACAGAAGGCTTCCCAGCCCAGAATCAAACCAGAAAACCTCTTGCTGTGAGGTGACAATGCTAACTGCTGCAGCACTGTGCTGCCCTCTTCTCAGTTCATTGGGAATTACTATTTTGTTAAATTTAAACATTAATCTTACTTTTTCTTGAAAGAAAAAAAATAAGGCCGAATTACTTTCCTTAGTCATGCTTTTTATGTAAAGGCTATCATCAAATCAAAAGGTAGTAAAAACCCTATATGATGTACTGCAGGACATCTAGAACCCTATGGATTGTGGGGTTCTAGTAGCTCCTGATGCCCTCACTTAATTCAGACTATTTATCCACATTTATTACAGTGGAGTTTTGTGCGGTTAGGGTGCTTTAAATGGATGGAGAGAAGCTAAACAGTAAGACAAAGTATGAAAAAACAAGAAAGAAGTAATCTTTGTGGATTGTGTGTGACCAGAATGGAAGTAATTCATTGAAAGGTAACTGGGAATGTGCAGGATGACCTGTGTGCAAGGAAGGAGAGCCCATGGAGTCCTTTATCTAGGGCTCCTTTTCACCTAAGTCAATAAACTGGCTATACTGAGTGGGTACTCAGGGGGTCTGTGGATATAAGTGACTGACCCATCCTTTCTTTGATCACAGGTAATGGCCATTGACCTGCTAACAGATCCCCACCCATTCATTTGCTCTCTGTAGTACCATCTTTGCTTTGAAATCACCAACCTCCACTGCTTAGAGAAGGCTTTAAGAGGCAGCCTTTTTTGTGTGGCGTATTGAAACAACAGCAAAAATATTGATTCACAAAGCCATGGAAATAGTAATATTAGCAACAACATGCATGTAAAATGATTGTCCTTAGCAGCCAATATGGAACAAATCAAGAGTAGACCACATGGGAAGAGGTGACAGGGATGACTGGTGCAGAGAAAAAGCTTATCATAATTGTAGAAAGAAATGGACCTTAAGGAGTGTTTGCAGAGGACAGAAGGACAGAACCCAGTATATCAAAATATATAAGTAGAAGAATGTGCTTTACAGAGACCACAACATATTTCCCATGAAGGTAGTGAAATGATGTATAATTGCATGCCCTGATAAAGGGCAGTAAGATAGCCACATTTACTTTTGTACTTGGAAAGGAAGGAAAACACAGATAAATGGAGTTAGACACAGGAATAGTTACCTGTCTCTATTTTCTACAAATGTATACAACTGCAACCCATGGAGGTAGCCCTGGAAATGTAAAGAAGGGTGATGTGGCTTCAGAAAACAGTTACTTAGTCTCTGTCCAGACTGCATAGACATCGAGTGCAAATTCTGTTTAATGTGGTGAGAATGATCTCTCTTTGTTAGGCAGAAATGGGCATATCACAACACATATAAATTGGCAGGAAGTTTGGATAGTACATGTAGAATACTTTGTGTGCATTATACCTTTAAGAAGCATTTCAATGTCAGTACATGCTAGCTTCAGTGCCATTTTGAGAATGCAGCCAGATAGTGAGCATGTATGAGTGTAATAGCTAGTTTGTTCATAGGTTCATAGGTGTGTACTAGGCTAATGGCCTTGGGGCCTTTACAAGCCTAGCCCATAGGATTACCCTGGCATCGTACCACCCACCCTTAGTTCCCAGTGCATCTGTCAAGTAAAGCCACTGGAGTGATCCCTGGGGTGAATTTTCTATTTCCCATCCACTCATCAAGATTTCTCTTGAAGAGGGCCAGTAAGCTGCTCTGCTTGACAGGTATAGGAAGTCTATTCCATAGCATGGGCAGTCTCTAGGCTATGAACCTGTCCCTCCAGCATGTTCTGTTGATTGTGGTAATGAGGTTGAGGTCTCTGGGTGTGTGGTGTGGAGGGATAGTAAATAATAAATTAATAAGTTATTAATTATTGTTAATAAGTTTCTCTAAGTTAAAGTTATTAAGCCTCAATCTTGATGTGTTTGTACATAATAAAGCTGCTTGAACAGAACCCACAAAGGCTCATCTATTTTATCCTGACTGGGTGAGCAACATGGTACCAGAACTGGGATTCCAGACCCTGCTTTTAAGAGCTACGAGGTGCAGAGTTAACAGTGAAGGTAAACTAAGAGAACTAAGCACAAAAAAGGCTCAGAAATGAACCAAGGGCAATGAAAACTTGCACAAATGATTTATTTTATAAAAAAGATCAAACAAAGCATTACAAGGGCACAGATTGCATTATTAAACAAGCAAGAGGCGCAAAAGGTTTATTAATTAAACAAAATGTTTAAAATTAAGATATTTGATAAAACAGTTATCAGAAAAGCACATAAGGAGTTTGGAATTACATTGGAATTGAAAAATGAGCATGTTTAAAGTAAAACGAGCATGTTTAGAGTAAAACGGGCATGTTTAGAGTAAAACAATCACAAGAAAAGTCTAATGGGCATGGAAAAAGGTTAAATGAGAAAAATGAATATAATAAGGGCAAAAAGGGCACATTAAACTTAAATAAAGCAAGGCGACTGTATGTTTTTTGGCAAAGTACCATGTTTTGGCATAACTACTATTTTGCGCTGTATTAAGGGCATAACTAGAGTTATCAAAGTGTGTAAAGTACTTACAGATTGTCAAAAAACAAAGGAATCCCAGAGCCAAGGATTAGGAAACACTGATATTTAATAAAATATGTAAGCGCTTTCGAACAGAGTTCTTCTTCAGACAAGTTAAAAATGTAGCAAAACAACTTTTAAACACACAGCAATTAAAAACAAAACAAATTAATAATTTTGCTTATAGCAATTACTTATGCAAATCCTTTGACTTTAAAACCGGTCTTATAGAGACTTTGTCATTAATACCCAGTTTTCTATCAGCACAGAACTTGAAAATCCAATACAATTCCCTTTCTTCAGTATAATTTTTTTAAATCACCTCCACGTTGTCCTTTAAACAGTTTCTACAACCTTAAATATAAAACTATGTGAAGGTCCTGAGTCATGCATATGCTTAGCTAGAGCATTGGTTAAATCACTTCTCCTAATAGCATATTTATGCTCATGTGTTCTTTCATAAAACATTCTATTAGTTTTTCCTAGATAAATTCAAAGAGTTTTATTTGTGTGCAAGGTGCATCTATTTTGTGAAGTACAATCAAAATACAGCCATTTTGAAAAGTTTCTTGTGCTGGGGGTGTCTATTCGCAAAGTGCCACCATTAAAGAGTGTTTCTTGCACTGTAAGGAGTTATTTAGCAAAGTACAGCCATTTTGGGAACATTTCAGTGTGCTGTATACTGTTTATTCGCAAAGTGCAGTTATTTAAAATGTTTCTTACTCTGAGCTTCTTCCACCCAGTTTATCCACACAGTGCAGTTATTTTGAAATGTTTCTAACACTGATAAGAGGTGACTTCTTACAGTACAGTTATTTCAAGAGTTCCGGGACCTGAGAGTCTTACTTCACAAAGTTCAGTTATTCAGAGGCTTGTTGTGCTATTGGGCATAGTTACAAATACTGGCATAAATTTCTGGCATATGTAGATGTGTGTGTGTTCATGCATACTTGTAAACGCCTTCACTGGTATGTGTTAATATTGCAGTCAGATTTCGAAAACCATCACCACTTGTATTTGATCAGAATATTGTAGAGAACTGGAGAATATTTGAGCAAGAGTATGATATTTTTATACAAGCAGCTTATTCTGATAAAGATGCATGCACCAGGGCATTCATTTTGCTAAACCTAGCTGGGTCAAAGGCGAATAAAAGAGAGCATTCATGTGTATTCACAAGCAGTATATGAGGGAAAAGGTGAAAACCGTCATATTGCTGTGCAGGCCAAATCAAGGGAAGACCCCGAGTGTTTGAAATGCAAGTTCAGAGAAATGTGTAACCCCCAGACAAATATTACATTAGAGAGGCATTTTGTTTCACACAAGAGATCAGAAACCAGGGGAAACTTTTGCAGCTTAGATTACTGACCTGAGAAACAAAGCAAAAAATTGTCAGTTTGGTGACTTAAAAGATGAGTTAATAAAGGACAGGCTTGTGTGTGGTATTAATAGTGCTGCAGTGAAAAAGATTTTGCTTCATGACAGTGATTTAACACTGAGCAAAGCTATTGAGATTTGTCAAATCCATGAAGTTGCACAAAGGCATAGAAGTATGCTTGCAAGTGATAAGAGCATAGTTTTAGCAGGCTCCAGAGCAAATGCAGACAGCATGCAACACGTGGCTAGCGGAAGCAGGCCTAAGCACATGGTACTTGCTACCCCTGCAGGCTCCCCAGGTAAAACCCATAGTTTTCCAGCAAGTTCTAAGAAAAGGACATGCTCAGTGCTGTACAAGGGTGAGTCATCAAAACCCAAATCCAGCTTTATTAACTGTCATGATTGTGGTGCCAGTCATAAGTCTAAAAGAGAAAAATCCTTAGCATTTGGTTAGCAATGTCACAAGTGTAAAAAATGAAACCATTTTCAGAAGTTTTGCAAATCAAGTAAACCTCACACAGTTATAAAGAAGGGTTACTCAAAAAAGCAAGTTGATCATATAGAGAGCTGTAATTCCACTTTCTGTGTAGATGGTGTATCAGTAATTAGTGAAAAGGTTGATGCAGTGAATTTGTTGGCAACAACTGAAGTGTTTTGTACTCTCCAGATCAATGGTAAGTCCACAGAGCTTAAAGTGGACACTGGCTCAAAGTGTAATGTTATGTCAGCAGACACATTTGCTAAGGTGAGAACTGGTGAACAACTCAATGTCGCTAGTTATGCAAAACTTGTTGCTCATGGAGGTGAAGAAATTCAAACAGAAGGCTAAGTAGTGCTTTCATGTTATTTGGCTAGGAACTGTTACAGCTTATTATTCTATGTAGTCTGAAGACCTGTGCAGTCATTAGTGGGTCTCAGAGACAGTTTGAGAATCAATTTGCTTTCCTTTACCAAAGAAGTTCATCATATAAGCACATATCCTAGTTCCAATTTTACTGAAGCTATTTTCTCAGAATATGCTGATGTTTTCAATGACAAGTTGGACAAACATTCAGTTGTGTATTCTATGAAGTTAGACTCAGAGGTCAGTCCAGTGTCAGACCAGCAAGAAAAGTTCCGATAGCCATGCAAGATAAAGTTAAAGCTCACTTGAATCAAATGGTGCAGCAGGGGTGCAATTTGTCCAGTCACAGAATCAACTGAATGGGTGTTGTCCATGGTAGCAACCCACAAAAAATGCACAGATTAAATCAGAATATGTATTGAACCAGGAAATTTGAACAAAGCATTAAAGAGACCACATCATCCAATGCATACGGTCGAGGAAGCTGCAGCCCTAATACCAAATGCCACTGTTTTTTCTGTCTTGGATGCAAAAAGTTCATTTTGGCAAGTAATGCTTGATTGCAAATCCTTAATACTGACTACTTTTAGAACCCCATTTGGCAGATACAGACTCCTCAGGATGCCATTTGGAATACATTCTGCAACTGAAGTCTTTCAGCATGCAATGGAGCAACATTTTTCGGGTTATCCTTGAGCCATAATAGTAGATGATTTATTGGTTGGAGGCAATGGTGAAGCAGAGTATGACAGAAACCTTAAGGGAGTTCTAGACAGGGCACGTGAAGTGAACTTAAAGGCTAATCCTCTGAAGTGCAAATTCAGACTATCAGAAGTTACATATGCAGGTCGTTTATTTACTAGCACTGGCTTGTGTCCAGACCTGTCCAAGCAAGCAGCCATTCTTGAGAAGCCAGCTACAGATAATGTTCAAGCTCTACAATGTTTTCTTGGAATGGTCAACTATTTAGGCAAGTTTATACCAGACTTCAGTGAGTTGACAGACACCTTTGAGAGAGCTGATTTGCAAAAATGTTATATGGTTTTGGTTGGAACAGCACCAGAAAGCATTTGAAGACCTTAAGTGGAAAATTGCCACCCCCACCTACATTAAGACACTATGATGTCAATAACCCACTAACTGTCTCCTGTGATGCTTTGAAGTTTGGTCTTGGTGCAGTTATTCTTCAGAAGGGCAGACCAGTAGCTTAATGCATCTAGATCTCTTACCCAAACTGAAATGTAATATGTTCAAATTGAGAAACAACTTTTGGCAATAGTAGTTGCATGTTCAAAGTTTCATGATTCTATCTATGGTCAAGCTATTCAGATTGAAACTGATCACCAACCTCTAGTTACTATTTTAAAGAAGCCTATGCATTCAGCTCCAGCGAGATCACAAAGAATGATGCTCAAATTGCAAAGTTGCAACTTCAAAATGGTCTATACAAAAGGCAAACTTCTTTATCTGGCTGATACCTTATTCATATCATGCCAAAAATAGAATGGAACAGCTCCATGCAGAGAATTTTGACCGATGTCATGGAAGTGCAAACTTTTCTACCATGAGACTTGATGAGCTGAGAGATCATACAAAGACTGATCCAATTTTACAAAAGCACAACCACTACATTAATGTTGGATGGCTGTCAAAGTAATCTAATGTACCACATGAAGTGCAAACTAAATTCCTTACAGAGATGAGATGATGGAAAATGACGTTATTTTCAAAGGTCCTAAAATTGTTGTTCCTGCTTCCTTACAACATGAATATATCCAGACTTTGCATTGTGGTCACCCAAGTTCTGAATCCACCAAAAGAAGCATGTGAGGACTAGTATTTTGGCCTTCTCTAGCAAAAGACATTGATAAAGTACTTTCTTCTTGTTAAGTATACAATAGTACTAAACCGCATTTATAAAAAAAAAAACACTTCAGCTAAGTCAAGTTCCTGAACTACCTTGATCAACAGGAGCCACCAATATATTTGAGTGGAACAATCAGCATTACTTAGTGTTGGTAGACTCTTATTTGAACTGGTTTGCGATTGATTTACTACCTAATCTAGCATCCACTGCTGTTATTACCAAGTTGAAATGCCATTTCTCAGTCCATGGTAGTCCACACAAAGTTATT
Organism: Protopterus annectens; assembly: GCF_019279795.1. NCBI lineage: Eukaryota > Metazoa > Chordata > Ceratodontiformes > Protopteridae > Protopterus > Protopterus annectens. Next base: position 607,045,173 of record NC_056737.1, on the reverse strand, counting down.
TCTGACAATGATACCCAATTTACCAGTCAGTTGTTTCAGAAATTTGCAAAATAATGGGACTTTGTACACGTTACTAGTAGTCCAGAGTATCCACAGTCAAGTGGACTAGCTGAACGTGCAGTACAGAGTGAAAAGCAATTGCTGGAGAAAGTGTGATAATACCAATGTCTTTCTGAATTTACTTAATCTCAGAAACATATCCCATGATGATATACTTGACTAATCTGCTCAGAGACTTCTATCTAGGCAAAACAGAACATCATTGCCTATTAGTTCCAGTTTGTTGTAGCCTAAAGCTAAGAGCAACAGGACAATTAGAGCTCAACGTTTTAGAAAGAGTTCTTTCCAGAAGTCCAGTTATAATAAATTGAGCAGATTTCTTTGTCCATTGAAAGGAGGAGAGACAGGATACAAACGGCGAAAGGTTTTGACTGGACTGGTCAAGTGACAGGTATATGTACCGAGCCAAGATCCTCCTTCATAGAATCTGAGGGTGTAGAGTACAGGAGAAATCACAGATATCTTCTTCCTGTACCAGAATCAATATTGTAACATTGTTCCTGTGATACAGACTCTAGATCTCAGAGCAATCTAGACAATGTTCCTGTTGCAGAACATGTCTTACCTTCTACTTACATTCCTGATGATGTTCCTGATGTCCCCAAAGTTCAACATTCAGCAGAGACAGTCCCAGTTGCAAGACCCAATTCCAATTTCTATGTCACACATTTTGGTCATATTTTTAGACCTGGTGTGAAATACACAGCGACCTGGACAAAATTATCTATATGTATTTAGTTCTGCATAATTGCATGACAAAAATTATTTGCATCAACTGCATGTCAATCAATGTCGTCAATATTACAAGACTCATTTCTCAAAGGGAGAGGATGTAAAATAGTGTGTGTGCATTGTATCTTTAAGAAGTGTTTCAAGATCAGCACGTGCATATAAATCGCAATCATGTGCTAGCTTCAGTGGCATTTTGAGAGTGCAGCCAGAGAGAGAGAGTGTATGAGTGTAATATCTAGTTTGTTAATAAGTTTATTTAAGTTAAAGTTATTAAGCTTCAATCCTGATGTGTTTGTAGATAATAATGCTGCTAGAATAGAACCCATGAAGGCTTGTCTATTTTATCCTGACTGGATGAGTGACAGTACACCTACAACCAATGACCCTGGAGTGGTTCTATGGAAATATGCCCTATTTTTTTTTTTTTTTTTTTTTTGGAGACAGTAATCCTGATGTATTCATTGGCTCGGGCAGATCAGAAGAATGTGGTTCTATTCCACCAAAATTAAACATGGGTGCATTTGTGCCCAGTCACAAGCATGTGTTTGGGTTGCTAAAGACCAACTTTCACTTTCTGGATTTATCCAGTCTTGCCCTGCAGAATGACCCTAGTAAATGTGCAATCTGGTTGTCAGTGTGTGCAGTGTTACACTATCATTCTTAGGAAGTAGTTACAACATGGCAAACACTTGCAGGGACAGAAGTTCCCAGCACACCAGGCAATGAAGACTGGGTTAGACAAGAAGTCAGTGGAGGAGCCAGCAGCAGGGACTCATCACACTGGATAGCGGTGGCAGCAGTATGCTTTTGTGTATTCTGTCAGTTCTAGGGGAGTGTGGAACCTTCAATGTAACACTTGCTGAGGACTGGTGTCAGTGGAGGTTTGGGATGTTCTTGGGAACTGTAGTGGTGTGAGCTCAGGTCTGCAGGGACACAGCCTCAGCAGTAGTTGCAGCACTGTGGCTCAATCTACTTGACAGTTACAGGACATGAATAGCAGAGGGTTTAGCAAGCCATTGCTGATGAGACCTGGCTCTACCAAGGATTACACTGGATGTATCATGACTCTATCTAGATGCTGGTGTACAGTGGAACCTTGAGGGTGTCTGTTATAAGATGTGCCACAGTGGTTATGGCCACTTCTGAGGTACACGTATACTGGAAGTCAAGTAGCTTTAATAAGTCTGACAGTGACTAAGTGGTGCAAAGGACTTAGAGGTATTATTACACAGAAATAGGTCTACATAGCTGGGGCATCCCCAGTGGATCATCTCTGGGATCTGTCCAGCTCTGCCCCAACATAATCCAGCACCTTGCTGTGGGACTATGCAGAGGTGCCACTACCTTTGAAAGAGGCCAGGAATTACTCCTTCTCCATTAGAAGTGTTAGACTCAATGCCCCCCCCCCACTCATTGCCCTACATTCCCATGCCAGGTGTTGTGCTGTTTGTCAGGAACCATGTATAACATCACTGAACCTGTGGCATACTATTTCACAACTGTGGTAATGGCCACCAGCCACATTAACATCTGGCACTATATCATCCCTGGCACAGCCCTGGTAGGCCTGGGGGACTGCATACAAGTCAATGAGCTGTTGTTCATGGAGATGAAGGGCCTAGAGCATCACCTTATTTTTCACATTGGAAAGTTTTGGCTTCTGGGTGCATGTTTCAGCAGAAGTCCCAGAGTCAACACTGTGTTCTGTATATATATATATATTATATATATATATATATATATATATATATATATATATATATATATATATATATATGAAAAGGTATTAGCAGCCTTGTTCCCACAAGGCCCTTCCAAATCCATAAGCCACCAGTCCCCCTCTTCGACAATAGAGCATGCTGTTTGTGTGCCTCAGACTTATGTACCTGTAGACACCATCTTTAATTACAGTCAGGCACCTAAATTTACTGAGGAAATGTCCCCTAAAACACATTACCCATACTACTCCAAGTAAGTGGCATAACTATTTATCTGAGGGTTAAAAATACTTTTGCAACTGATATATGTGTAATGTATACAAGAAATGCAAATATGAGCTGATGGGTGTATCTTACATTATGCTTAACAATCCTGCAGCCCAACAAGTGCTTTACGGTTGTAATCTCCCTCTCAGTACAACTTCCCAACACATTTTCTGACAAAACTACCTCTCATTATGTACACAAAACTGATAGCAGTGAACAGCAGCAGTACTTCCAAAGATAGACTTGTAGAAGGTACCACTTATCTTGCACAAATAGAGCTTCAGTTTTGCTTAATCATATATGCAGTTATTCAGCTTTCTCACCTTCCAAATTTGGCTGGTCAACAATTTGTACTGTAGCATGAAGAGGCTGCCTACCATCACTTTTGCAAATTCACCTGGCTGGGCTCAATAATGCTAACTAGGGATCAATTCATTATTGTTTATGAATTGCCTGATTTGCTCAAAGAGCACACCTGTTAACCATTGTGCTCAAGTTTCATCAATGCTTTTCACATATCTGAGTCACTGTGGGTACTGCACATGCATGGTCCTGGCTATGCTTTCAGTGGGATGATCTGTAATTTCAAATCTAACCATCTATAAGTGGAGTCACTGTAATGCCTGATTTCTTAATAGCATATACAGAGACACAAGACCACCCTGTTTTACACCTTAAAGTGCATTTGTGAACCATAGCAGTAATACAAGTACTTCCATGCCTAGCCATCCATCCATCATGCAAATGAGATGCTTGTTGGTACTGGTCAGTGCATGGCAGATGGGACACATTTGACTTGCTTTGGGTGCCAATTTTCTGCCATGTTTCTCTGAAATTCTTCAAGGCGAGATATTGTGATGGGAGAAGGAGTGATTGGTGCTCCTTTTAGAGTTCAAAAGTGGTGCATGAAAGAATCAAAATTCCTCTGCACTTATTCCATCAGGATTACAGCCATGGTCTACTGCAAGTGGGCTATTTAAGGACTCCGTATAAGACAGATGCATGGAATAATTTAGTCCAGGCTGTCACCTGTGCCATTGTCATCTCACAAGCAAGGGGACAGTGTTGTCATCATTACAGTGACATGAGGCACCACAATCTTGATCTCCTGTGCTAATGGGAGGATGAATTAAAACAGCAGGCACCACCTATATACTGTAAGTAGAACATAACTTGACTACACATGTAACCTGCCACATTGCATCATCCATAGATATTTCTCAGTGCCCTTTGACTCTCTACAGCCCCTGAAAACTTTGACGTGAATAGGCAGCTACACAGGAGGGAATTGGAGTGCCAAAAGAAAGCACTGTCGTGAGTATACCTGCACCAGAATATAAAGCTTCTGATGCTATTAGTATAGAAATTAATTTTAAACAGTATTACCTTTCATAAATCACTGCCATAATTAGCACAGAGCAAAGGAAGCAGTATGACTGTTAAATGTTATCACTGTGTCTTTCTGCAGGCATCCTTTCATATATTTGGAAAAGTGGCCAAGGATTTTAAGGTTGTGCTCCCACATTGTGAGGATGCCTCTGGGTTGATTCCCATATTCTCTTTTTGCTATTATAATATTTATCCTGAGGTTTTCATCTTATTATACTACTTAAAGCTTTACATGTAGGAAATATGTATGAGAAACGTTTTGGGTGGGTGATTATCTGTGCCATGGACACATAACATACATATTTCCTTCACTTATCACCTGTGAGAGAAAGGTCTGAGTGGCATTTTGTCTCTGTATATCTACATTTATCTCAGACATCATTACTGTGTCTTGAACTACAGACCCTGTAACTATGTCTAAGTAACTCATCACATTAATTGTTAACCTTTTGAAATACAGGTATTGATGGTGGTTGGATCAGGTCCCCATCTCGCCTGTGTATTGTAACAGTGATGTTAACTTGTGAGATGTGTGCTCCGTTAATTCACATATATTAGGTGTAACATAATCAAAGGACAAATACATATCAGCTGTACATACATACATAGACACAAATATTTCAAACATGGGTATCAATTCCCTTCTAGCCTGCCAATATACCAAAGCAGTTGTTTCCATAATAAGTATCTAGGCTGTTCTTAAAAAAATATCTAAATAAGTGCTTGCTTTGATGTAATTTGTTAAGTCTATTCCATGCATCAGTTGCTCTCTCAAAGAACCAATTATTATACTTCTCATTCCTATAGAATATTCTACATTGGTTGTCTGATGATTCTTTACTACTTTTTGATAACCCCAAACATTCACAGATTTATTTGTCTCTAAATGCCCTATATACTTGAATAAGCTCTCCTTGTAAATATCTGCATGAGACACTATTTGAGTTCAGATATTTTAGTCTTTCATAGGAACTTAAATTTTCGCATCCATGGATGCCCTCTTTCCAGTTTATTTATACTTGTTTTCTTATAAGGTTTCCATATTGTTATTCCATACTCAAGTTTGGGTCTAATGTAACTAACAAAAGAAGACGTAATCATTTCTGATTTCCTAGACTTTATAAATCTTTTTATCCAACCTATAGTTCTATAACTATTATTAACCATTTGGTTGATATGGTTAGAAAAACTCAAAGCTGGCTCTACTTATATACCAAGGTCCTTAAATAAATCTACAGCTTCAATCACTATATGCTGTATTAAATATTCAACTTTCAGTTTATGTCTCCCAAATCTTATATGCTTAGTTTTTGATGTATTTATCAGCATATTATTCTCCTGTGCTCAAATACTCAATTTAGTCAAGTTCTTTTGTAGACATACCTTATCTATAACACATGTAATCAGTTTACCCAATTTCAAGTAATCTGCATACAGACTGTAGAACACCTCAGATGAAAAAGATAGATCTGAAAGACACAATCTAAATAAGTATAGGCTTAGGACAGAGCCCTGTGGGACACCCTGACTGTAACTAAGAATTTCACTTGTCCAGTTGCTGCATGATGCTTGCCATGTCCTATTTGTAAGCCATGTAGCTATTCAGTTTATCAGGAGTAAATCAATACCTAGTAGTTCTAATTTACTGATCAGTTTTTTGTGTAGGACCCTGTCAAATTCTGAAATTAAGTCTATATAAATTACATCACAGCACAATTTTTTTATTCATAGTTGTTATTACATTGTTATAGAACCTCATGCTACAGGTGGTACTAGATCTATTTTCAACATATGCATGCTGGTATATGGTTTCAAGCCCCAGCCTATCCAGTTCTGACAAGAACTTATCCAATATTACCTTCTCCATTATTTTTGCACAGCATGAAAGTAGACTTAAGGGTCTGTATGACTACGTTTTTCCTATTTCCCTTTCCCTTAAAGACAGGTTTAATAAGTGAATGTCTACAGTCTTGGGTAATCTCCTCATATTTATGCAACCTAGTAAATAATAGATATAATGGTACTGTAAATTCTTGCTGAAGTGTTCTAATGTCATTATTACTAATTCCACCTCCTCCCTGTGCTTTGTTTGGATCTAGTTTGCATAGTTCTTTTTCAATATAATCTAATTTGATTTCAATATCTGAGGTTACCTGGATGCCACTAGGACAACTTATCACCCCCTTTGTGGAGCCAAACTGTTTTGCATAAGATTTTGTAAATATAATCTGTTGTGTCTGAGAAGACATTTTAGAATCTACTCACAGTTTATCAACTTGTATGTTTTTACTCCTTCCACATATTAAGTATCTATAAAATGCTTTCCCATTACTTCAATATCTTTATATAAATTTTCTTCAAATTGTTCTTGATCTTATCTCACACTATGCTTAATTTGTTTGTCCAACTTGTTTGTTTTAATGTTCAAAGTTGTAGTTCAACCTCTTTTCCATTTCTTATATTTGTTGCCTCACACCTTAAACAAGTATCTCATTTTTATGGAAATATATCCTCCCGATGTTGTGTGCCTAGATCCTGATGGTAAACATTTTTTTTTATTTTTTGCATTCAGTTCCTTTTTCCAAACTTTCCACATTCCTTTGCCATTTTTCCACTAACTGCATCACTACAATTAGTTTTACATAGTGACTGTTGTGCTTCCATCTTTCTTTTTCTTTTGGCTACTCCCATTAGGGGTCGACACAGTGCATCATCTGTTTCCATTTCTTCCTGTTCTCTGCATCTTGCTCTGTCACACCAACCACCTGCATGTCCTCTCTCACCACGTCCATAAACCTTATCTTAGGCCTTCCTCTTTTCCTCTTACCTGGCAACTCCCTCCTTAACATCCTTCTCCCAATATACCCAGCATGCCTCCTCAGCACATGTCCAAACCAATGCAATCTCACCTCTCTGGCTTTGTCTCCAAACAGTCCAAACTGAACTGACCCTCTAATATACTCATTTTAATCCTGTCCATTCTTGTCTCACCCAATGCAAATCTTATCATCTTTAACTCTGCCACCTCCAGCTCTGATCTTGTCTTTTTGTCAGTGCCATAGTCTCCAACCCATATAGCATAGCTGGTCTCACTACCATCTTGTAGACCTTCCTTTTCACTGTTACTAGTACCTGAGTGTCACAAATCACTCCTGACACTCTTCTCCACTCACTCCACCCTGCCTGCATTCTCTTCTTCACCTCTCTTCCACACTCACCATTACTTTGAAATGTTGATCCCAAGTATTTAAACTCATCCACCTTCAGCAGCTCTACTGCCTGCATACTAACCATTCCTCTGTCCTCCTTCTCATTCACACACACGTATATTCTGTCTTAGTCCTGCTGACCTTCATTCCTCTCCTCTCTAGAGCATATCTCCACCTCTCCAGGGTCTCCTCAAACTGTTCCCCAATGTCACTACAGACCACAATATCATCTGTAAACATCATAGTCCATGGGGGCTCTTGTCTGATCTCATCTGACAACTTGTCTATCACCATTGCAACTAAGAAAGTGTTCAGACCTGATTCTTGATGTAATCCCACATCCACAGTGAATGCATCTGTCACTCCTACCGCAGACCTCACAACTGTCACACTGCCCTTGCACATATCCTGTACCACTCTTACATGCTTCTCTGCCACTCCTATCTTCCTCATACAATACCACAACTCCTCTCTAGGACCCCTTTCATATGCTTTCTCTAAGTCCACAAAGACACAATGCAACTTCTTCTGACCTTCTCTATATTTCTCCATCAACACCCATCAACAAACATTGCATCTGTAGTGCTCTTTCCCATCATGAAACTGTACTACTTCTCACTAATCATCATCTCCCTTCTTAACCTAGCTTTCATGACTCTTTCCCATAACTTCATGCTGTGGCTGATCAGTTTTATCCCTCTGTAGTTACTACAGCTCTGCACATCACCCTTATTCTTAAAAATTGGTACCAATATACTTCTTCTGCACTTCTCAGGCATCCTCTCATTTTCCAAGATTTTGTTAAACAATCTGGTTAAAAACTCCACTGCCATCTCTTCTAAACACCTCCATGCTTCCACAGGTATGTCATCTGGACAAACAGCCTTTACATTCTTCATCCTCTTCATAGCTGTCCTTACTTCCTCCTTGCTAATTCATTGCACTTCCTGATATACTATCCCCACATCATCCAACCTTCTCTGTCTTTCATTCTCTTCATTCATCAGCCCCTCAAAATACTCCTTCCGTTTGCTCAACAGTCTCCTCGCTTGTGAGTACGTTTCCCTCATTATCCTTTATCACCCTTAACTGCTGCACATCTTTACTAGCTCGGTCCCTCTGTCTAGCCAATTGGTACAGGTCCTTTTCTTCCTCCTTAGTGTCCATCCTTTCATAGAACTCACCATACCCCTTACCATTAGCCTTTGCCACCTCTCTCTTTGCCATACACCTCATCTCATTGTACTCTTGTCCACTTTCTTCATCTCTCTAACAATCCCACCTCTTCTTCACCAACCTCTTCCTCTGTATACTCTCCTGTACTTCCTCATTCCACCACCAGGTCTCCTTGTCCTCCTTCCTATGTCTGTTTTGCTTCCATACAATCTGTTATTAATCTTCTGTGCATTGGTTCTGATTTCAGTTTGGCAGAATTATCTAGCAACAAATTAACCTTTATAACCAACCCCATGATCACTGCACATCAATGATGGTAAAACTTGAAATGAAGTAGCAGTAATTTCTTTAGGAAAACAAGCAATGACTAGTATGCTCTGTTCCCTGGTGTTTTTTTTTACAAACTGAAGCAATTGTTGTCTCTGAACATGTTATGAATAATTTACTTACTAATGTTGTTGAATCAATATTATTCTGGTCTGTTTCTGGTAAATTTAAATCCCCAGCCACTATTATTCTTCCCTCCTGTGTTTAAAGCAACGAATATATATGAATTCCTGTAGGTCATCAGCACTTGACGTTGGTGGTCTATATTCTCGAACCATTTGTTATATATTCCAGGGATGTCTTTATTGTCACAGTTACACAATCTATAGTATTAGTGTTATCACTAAACATGTAATTATCACAGGTCTCATAACTATCTTTAATCCCTATCATAACACCTCCACCTGATTTTTTTGTTAGAATGTCTGTTACAGTAAAAACATTTATACCTTGTCAGAACTGGTTTCCAGTCATTGTTCTTTAACCATGTTTCACAAACATTAACAACACCAATCTTGTGGGAATGTAGCAAATTTTCCAATAAAAAAATTTTATTACTAATGTTCCTAGCATTAACAACCATCAAAGATTCATCAGATGTTCCTATCTGTGAAGTGTTAAATTTTCAACCTGGCAAAAATCCTGCCTTGTGTTTGTAAAATATCTGTTGCTAAAATTGTCTTCCCTGGTCTTGTCAGGTACATGCCATCCTGTCTGAATATGTGTGTCCAACATCAGACTTGGATGCTCTACACATTTCCATTTTTTAAAATGGGACATTTTTTCAGGTAGGTATTTACCCAAAAAATCTTCATTCACAGTGACATGAATCTCCTTTCTATATGTGATTTTTGAAAAATACGTCCAAACACCTGTACAAGCTATGCTATTTAAGAGGGTTGTGCATTTCCTGCTAACAGTCAGAGAGTCCTTGCGGATGAAATAATTTGTACCAACATGAATTAAAACAGATCCGTGCTTCCTTACATTAAGGTGTTCTAAGGACTGTCTCACATCCTCTATTTTTGCTCCTGGCAAGCATAGCACTATTCAGTGTTTATTATCTTAACTGCAAATGTAAGTATCAGTTTCTCTAATAATTTAATCTTCAATTACCAATTACAAGAATATCTTTTTGGGCAAGATCGAAAGAATCTTCAGTTTCTCATTCAGTAATATCTGCTCTATTGATTGTTACAAAGGAATGATCTACATCACTTTTAGTCTTATTAATCCCACTGTTTTCATTGTGTATTAAATTTGCAAGCATACAATTCTCATCCAGCTGGCTTTGTACATCCACATCTTGAGCCATGTTGTCAACGTCTGTCTTTCTCCTCTTTTTTTCTTACAGTGTGGTGGTGCTGCGGTAGCGTTGTCGCCTCACAGTAAGACATTGTCCTGTTCGATTCTCAGCTAGAGCGTCTTCTGTGTGGAGACATGCATGAATGGGTGTACCTTCGTTGAAGGTTGTGCATCAGGGCCAGCAACTTGGCATGTAAAAATCTACTGCCAATCATTAGCGGACCGGAGTTCTGTTGTGGCGACCTCTAACTGGGAAAAGCCGAAAGACACAAACAAATGTTCTTCAATCCACATCAAGCTTTGATTTCCTCCTTTTCACCTCCCCCTTGCCTTTTTTCTACCTTCTGTTTTGGAAAAATGCTGCCTTTTTCTGTAGACTGAAGGTTTTCTGATAGAAAAATGTTATCGTTCCCTGTAATCTGTGCGTGTTACATAATAAAGCAGTGTCCTTTTAAGTAGTATCTTCTCTTTGCTTTACAGATATTCATCAGTTTCTTTTTCTTCCTTTTTTTTGTTGTGAATGTCTTCCTTTCTTTCTTTTTTAATTTCCTTCTATAAGCTCTGAATTCTCAGACTGTTGAATATTTGTATCCAGAATTCCAAAGTTTTCAGTGGTATTATCTTACCTCATAGAGGTTGAGTGATCTTTACCGATAATAGACTCATCCTTTCCTAAATGTGATCTGTTTGCCCTTTGCCAAACATTATTCATCCCATCAGTTCGGTCATTAATATCTATAACAAGAGTTCTCCAAGCTGTGCCAATTGCACAAGTGCAATCGTCATCAGTAAGTCCAGATTTACTACTGACAATGGTAAGCAAACCATCCAACTTTTGACGAGGAACACAGATAACCAGTGTTATCAGGTGTTACCTTTAATTAAACATAGCATTTAGCACACTGTAAAGGTACTTATGCTCTACGTGCCATTAATGACATACTCATTTAAGAAATCTATGAACCTATGAAGCCATATTCATCTGCAAATGAATAATAATTCTAAAAGAAAAGAATAATCAAAATCAGTTACAACAGAATTCAAAGAGAACTTAACTCAACTTCTATGAGAAAATCACACAAACAATATATAACTAAATATTAAAGTAAGTACAGTAAAGTTGTTGCTCTGACTGTACAAGTTGTGAAAGTCAAACAAAAGGTGGAATTCCTTTATATTTCGTGTGAATGTGTGCAGTAGCTTCTGCACACTATCGCTTGCAGTCGCACCTCTTTTTAACAATAAAGACTAATAAATCACAAACCAAGACAGGGTTCTTTAGATAAACTCTGGATTGTCATCTCTGCAGTCTCTGAGAATTTATAGCTAACTAGATGCCATGGGAAGGCTAGAGTTTGCCTGTCTAAAACCTATCCCTTTCTAACAACCAACAGTGAAAATAAGAGGTTTGTTTGTGTCTTTCGGCTTTTCCCAGTTAGGGGTCACCACAGTGGATCTCCGGTCCACTAATGATTGGCAGTAGAGTTTTACATGCTGGCTTGCCGGGCCTAATGCACAACCTTCAACGAAGGAACACCCATTCACGCATGTCGCCACACAGAAGACGCTCTAACTGAGAATCGAATGGGCAACGTCTAACTGTGAGGCGACAACGCTACCACAGCACCACCACTGCAATCTAGTGAAAATAAGAGGTAAAGCAACAAAATATAAATTGAAGTAAATATTCTGTTTGCATGCTATCCCTTCTCTCCAACAAACAGTGAAAAACAGTGGTAAATAATACAATAAACTATAATTTTAAATAAAAACTTCTCTTATCAAGCTACTGCACAGTCAATCACAAACCAATACAAAATTTTTAGATTAGATCTGTATGTATGTATTCAGTATATTTGGTTTTCTCTCACTCCCCACCCATTTAGTTTTTTCCATTTCTATTACATGCATTTATTTTGTTTCTTTCCATTTATTTTACTATTATATGCAGTAGCAGCATGACCTGCACCCATCCCTCCTAAAATTCCTGTTAGTTCCATGCATGTGGCAGGAGTAGCACTAGCACTACAACCACCAGAATCACCTAGCACATCTGGATACACTAAGTTCAAAAACTAATATCTGACAAGAAGTGGGAGTTTAGCTGAGAAATGAACAAAGGCAAAACCATAAATTCATCAAGTGTTGTTTTGATTGCTGTTTAAAGGAGTTCAGATTACGTTTTTTTTTTTACAGGAAACCAGATGAAATTCCACATTCTGGAGACATTGCAGGGGTTTAGTGAGTCAAAAGCCGAGTGGTTGGATTTACCAACTTTTAAAAGGTCGACAAACTCTTGTAAAACAAAAACGACAAGCTTCACACACGCTCCACGTTATTCAGACAGCAAAGCCAAACTGAACAGCAGTAGTAATACTCCAAGTCAACTGCTCAATACGATACTGGAAATTGTTCAAAACACGATTTATTGTTCAAAACACGATTTATTTCACAAATAAACTTTTAAGTGTGTAGAATACTCATACACTTTTCGTCAGGGCTCCTGCCCCAACTTCTTCAGAAAACAGCAACTAACATTACAAAACGCTTTTATGTATGTGTGTGTGTGTGTAACCCCTCCCACCATCATCAATACAATTAGTCAATTAATTACATTTTATGTATAAAATTGTATAAATAAAACCAATGTGATAAACTGATATAATCAAGCCTATACACAAACCAAATACAATGTCAATGTGAATACTGCGTGTTTTTAAAAACTGTTGTATATATATACTTTCATTTTATTCTTATCTGTTCTATTATGTTAAATTAAATTAAATTTAAATTTAATTTTAAATTTAAATTTAAATGTAAATCTTAAAACACTATGTTGCGTGAGCCTATCCTACTACTCTTTGGCACTCATAATCATAAAATTGAAATTAATATAAATATGTAAAAGTTAAAATATTTAAAATTTTAAAATTATTAAAATATTCGAATATTTAAGTATTTATCAGAAAAACTCTATTTTATTATTATTGTATACTGTCTATTCAATAATGTCAAATAGTATAAATAGAAGAATAAATAACATAAATATAAAAATTTTTTATATATGAATGTGTAAACAATTTTGACCCTAAGGTTAGTCTTATTAAGTTACATTACTTATTCGAATAGGTTTATATAAAACTATGTAAATGTAACAGTGTGGAAATATATAATATTGATCTACTCTTTTAATTTTTAACTTTTAATTTTTAACTATTCCCAATAATAACGTCCATACTCGGAAATAAACATATATAATGTACATTTGTAATGTTTATATGCGCAATTATTCACAAAATTGTTTATATATAAATTCATCTATCTAAATTTTTCAATCTAAGAATACATTTAATAGAGCACATTTCATTTAAACCTGGGCTTCTCATTGCGTTGGTTCTCAATTGCCAAAGGAGTTCTAACTTCTCCAAGAACAAGCTTTCATTACCTCCCCTGCCATCTGAGTTAATTTGATCTATAACTCTAAATTTGAAATTATGGTTCGGGTGAGAGTCAATGTGTCTGGCTAACGCGTTGTCCAATTTCTTAGAATTAATATTGTATATATGTTCTTTTATTCTGTCAACTAGTTTCCTGTCAGTCTTTCCTATATAATACGCTTGACATGACTGACAATTCGCTAAGTAGACTACTTGTTTACTGTTGCAATTGTATTTAACTAGCGTTCTATACTCTCTCCCATTAATCACAAATCTAGTTCCTTCTTCTATATATTTACAACAGTTGCACATTAAACACTTAAACATTCCTCTTTTAATCGTTAAAGGCACACTTTTCTTTTGTAAAATATCCTTCAAATTCGCTCCACGTTTGTATACAATCTTAGGTTTACTTGGTAGTAGATCACAAAAATATTTATCATTTTGTAAATATTCCCAATTCTTCAACAATATGTTAAATGGCAGTAAGAGCCCAACTTACACCTGTGCAAAATTATTGGACAATATGTTGAAAAAATACATAATAAATGAAAAACAAATTTCAAAAGACTCTTGGACATTTTTAAAATCCATTAGTGAATTGGAATTTGTTTCCCAGGCAGTGTTTGTGACGGTCGATGTGAAAGACAGGGAGGTAATGAAAGCTTGTTCTTGGAGAAGTTAGAACTCCTTTGGCAATTGAGAACCAACGCAATGAGAAGCCCAGGTTTAAATGAAATGTGCTCTATTAAATGTATTCTTAGATTGAAAAATTTAGATAGATGAATTTATATATAAACAATTTTGTGAATAATTGCGCATATAAACATTACAAATGTACATTATATATGTTTATTTCCGAGTATGGACGTTATTATTGGGAATAGTTAAAAATTAAAAGTTAAAAATTAAAAGAGTAGATCAATATTATATATTTCCACACTGTTACATTTACATAGTTTTATATAAACCTATTCGAATAAGTAATGTAACTTAATAAGGCTAACCTTAGGGTCAAAATTGTTTACACATTCATATATAAAAAAATTTTATATTTATATTATTTATTCTTCTATTTATACTATTTGACATTATTGAATAGACAGTATACAATAATAATAAAATAGAGTTTTTCTGATAAATACTTAAATATTCGAATATTTTAATAATTTTAAAATTTTAAATATTTTAACTTTTACATATTTATATTAATTTCAATTTTATGATTATGAGTGCCAAAGAGTAGTAGGATAGGCTCACGCAACATAGTGTTTTAAGATTTACATTTAAATTTAAATTTAAAATTAAATTTAAATTTAATTTAATTTAACATAATAGAACAGATAAGAATAAAATGAAAGTATATATATACAACAGTTTTTAAAAACACGCAGTATTCACATTGACATTGTATTTGGTTTGTGTATAGGCTTGATTATATCAGTTTATCACATTGGTTTTATTTATACAATTTTATACATAAAATGTAATTAATTGACTAATTGTATTGATGATGGTGGGAGGGGTTACACACACACACATACATAAAAGCGTTTTGTAATGTTAGTTGCTGTTTTCTGAAGAAGTTGGGGCAGGAGCCCTGACGAAAAGTGTATGAGTATTCTACACACTTAAAAGTTTATTTGTGAAATAAATCATGTTTTGAACAATAAATCGTGTTTTGAACAATTTCCAGTATCGTATTGAGCAGTTGACTTGGAGTATTACTACTGCTGTTCAGTTTGGCTTTGCTGTCTGAATAACGTGGAGCGTGTGTGAAACTTTTAAAAGGTGTTTGTCTCCAGAGCAAAGGGTTCTGTGTAGGGTAAGGTTGGACAGTTTTCTGCTTTGTAAATAAAATTATTGGTGAGTATTAGTTGTGAGAGGTCTGGGCAGTGTAGATGTTCAGTTTAGTTGAGTTGCTTTCATGCTATGCAGTGGTGTGTTTTATGAGATAAATTGGTAACAAACTTTGCTATTTCATTGTAACACTTTTTGAGCAAGTTAGGTTGACTTACTTGTAAGTTGACTAATATAGGAAATGCATAGAGAAGGGTTGGGAGTAAGCAATTATGTGCCATGTGCTTCCTGGCACCGTCTGTTAAGTAGGATCCTATCACATAAAAGGCACGAAGTTCCTTGGATTTTTTTTTACGTTTTTTATGGCTTGTTTTACATGGTAATCACATTTAATGCTTTCATCAATGTAGATCTACAAAAGTTTGGCGTGGGGTACTATTTTTATGTTGGTGCCAATAGAAGATGATGCCGAAAAGTGGGTTTTCTGACCAGAATATGGTTTTGGAATGAATAAAATTAGTTTCACTTTTTTTTTAGTTTATAAGGAGTTGTGAGCTGTGAAGCCAAGCTTCTATAAAGAGAGAAAGAGATTCCTGGGTTAGCAGTTGGAGATTATCTAGGCTGTTGCTGGAACAGATGAGTGTGGATTCATCTGCATACTGAATGATGGTGGCATGTTTGCTGTATTTTACGTAGATCATTTATGAAGATGTTGAACAGAAGTGGACCTAAAATAAATCCTTGGAGACACTCATGGATACAGGAAAGGAAGGAAGTGAAAGATATCAGAATTCCATTTGACAGTTTGTTGTCTACTAGATAAGTAGATGTCAAACCAGGAGACTGAGAAAACATATTGTCCTAAAGAGGACAGTCTGTTAAGTTTAGTGTGAGATACAGTATCTAAAGCCTTAGAGAGGCCAAGGAATATTGCAAATAAAAGATTACCATCCTTTCTACTCTGGTTCTATGGGGTCAAGAAAAGTAAAGTACAGAGCCTGTACTGTAATGAAGTCTGCATTTCTCAAGTACTTTTGATAACGGGGAAAGACTAATGATGGGCCTATATTAAGAGAAATCAGTTGTGGTAACGCATTTATGTACAGGAAGTAAGAATTCTTCCAGAGGTGGGGAACATAGCTTTTTTCTTCATCAAAATGTTTATTTTTTTTAAACAAGAAACATCTTTGTTAAATTATCACGTATGACATAGGCAATCTTACATTTATATAAATGAAAATAAACCATATCGACACAATGTACAGTTGCAAATATTATACATTACAAACCATACTCATACAATTGTAGCTGCAAACATTATACATCATTTATAATATATCCAGTCATTGTCAATCAATCATTACATAGCTCATTCAAATGCTGCCTTCTTTTAAACCCGGTTCCTCCTCTGTCTGTACTGATCCCACAATTTCCATTTCTTCCTGTGTAATTTACTCCTACCCTTTTCTAAATATCCCAATTCCAGTTGTTTTATCTCTGTTACTATCTTTGCTACTTTAGTAAAGTAGGTTTAGACTTTGATTTCCATATTCTAGTAATTGATTTTTTGGCAGCCATCATAATTAGATTCAGTAAGGCCTTACTATATCTAGGTAATTCCTATTCTGTATCATAGCTCAAAAAAACAATTTCCTTAGTTACACCAATTTGTTTACCCAGTACCTCTGACAGAGCAGTCTGCAGTGAATCTTTAAAGTCTGCCAACTTATTACACTCCCAGAAAATATATTCCAAGTTACCTCTTTCTTCCCCATCAAACCTCCAACATTTGCTGTCTACCTGAGGAAAAATTCTTTGGAGTCTACTTGGAGTATAAAAATACCCATGTAAACACTTCCAAGCAAAGATCCTAACTAAATCTTCTAAACTTTGTTGCATATTTGGGAGACATACATAGATCACCCCATTTTTTTGTGAATTGTGTATCCAGTCACTCTTCCCAATCCTTTCTAACCTCCTCTGATTGACTCTTACAGTTATCATGCAATATTGTATATGCTGTACTAATTATTCCTTTCTTAACAGCAACTTTTATTCTAAATTCTGCTAAAAACTCTACCAGTGCTGGTCTTTCATTTAGGATGCTCCTATATCTTTGTCTTTGCCTATACTCTGATATCAATCCTTGATAGGGAAGGCAATCTCTAACCTGCAGTACAAATACATTTTTGGCATCTTCCCATTCTATGACCTTTCCCTTTCTAGTTATTTGCTCCTCATACCTTTGTTCCTTTGACAGTTTTCTCCAATAAATGTGAGCACTCTCTTTCTTATTGTCTGTATCCCTAATTGCTGTCATCCCTCTTGGCAGAATCTCCTTTCTCCATTCTGATGTTGACTTTACTCTTAGAATACTTTCTGCTAATTTAAGAATATAATATTCTCTATGATTATTGTTATTCACCTTAAATGTCTGCATCCAAAATCCTAGTCTCTCCTTATTTCTTGAGCCCCCCTGCCCCAGTTTCATCATCATCTCTTTCCACTTTGAATTATAGCTTTCTGCTTGTGCTAAGAGCCTTAACTGTGCTGCCCTGACATAACCTTTCAAATCGAGTAATCCCAATCTGCCCAGTTCTGGAAGAATAAGTTTATCCCACCTGACTCTTACTGTCTTTACCTTCCAGATAAAGTCCTTCAACTCTTTACTAATTGCTATCCACATCTTCTCCTCTGGTTGATAAAAATATGCTTGACCTGTGTATAAGACTAAAGGGACTAAAACATTTTAAATGCTTGTATATTACTATCAATATCTAAGTTACAGAACTTCCTTTTTCTCAGCTTTTGTATTATGTTTTGTTTAGTCTCTTCCCACATGTCCTTAACTGCCACACCAGAATAATTTTTAATCCATACTCCTAAATACTTAATTTTATCATGTCCCCATAAGTATGGATATTGCTGAACCAATTTGAAACAGTTACTGGGTGCATAGAAAGATCTTCAATTAAATGCACATGTTCTTGTGAAATGTAAATTCTGTCTAGCCTAACCCAGTTTTTGTATTTTGGGGAATGCTATGTAAATTCACTCCAGACTCCTAGTACTGAACTCACATTTTCCATGCCAGATATTTTCATAAATTTCTTTAAAAACCTACCCTGCTTTGTTATATTTTCCCTTCTGAACCCCACAAGCTGTTTATTTCTCCAAGAATTTTCTTAAACTCTATTATAACATTTTTCGGTAGAATATAAATACATGCCAGTGTAATCCTCCTCTCTTGCCAGTAGCCCCTTAGTACTACAAATCTACAATTATTGCTTTTTCATCCTCTTCTGTTACTATCAAAGCTTCTCTTGCAATTAATATAAGTACTCCTCTCTTCCTTTGCCCCAGGTATTCCACTGAATAACCATCCTGAAAATCATTTTATCAAGTTTACAAGTTTAGCTCTTTCCAAGTGTGTCTCCTCTAGCAAAGCTATTTGTACTCTACATTTTTAATATAATTTGCTTCTCTTTTTTTTCTGTATTTATCTGTGAGACCATTAATGTTTAAAAACAATTATAGAAATCATCATATTCTTGAGAAATTATTATTCCCACCTTTTATGTATAGCAGCCTTTTCGTTAAATGTCGAATTTCAGCTTTTGTGTTATATGCATGTACTGTTTGGCAGGTTAATCCTTTATACAATTGTTTCTTGTCATCTCCATTTGAACTTATGTCATATCTTACATAACTTGTTGTCTTATTGAAAACCCTTAAACGAAAATAAACACATACCCCAATACCCCCTAAAATGTATTAACTTAATAATAACACACAATACTATGTACATCTTCAAATATTAAAGTTTTTCCCTTCTAATAGGAACAAATGTTCCAAACTGACAGCCACATACACAAACTTCAGCTAACCAAAAAGAAAGGTTATCCATGCTAAGATGCATGGTTCAGTCTGTGGTACTGTTAAGTGCTGTCTAGTTTTGTCTTATCTTTATAGCTCTCTCAGCTGGGAAAACACTTGAATACTTTCAGAAAACTATATTTCAAGCCATTTCTCTTTATGAGATTGTCTGCTAGAGACATGAGAACCAATCAGACAATGCTAGAATTAAACTGTTACTAAATGTAGAGCCTTCTTGGAAGTCCCAGGGAACATAGCTTTCACTGACTGATTAGTTTATTAAGATAGAAACAGGATACATTACGACATCTGTTGCTATTTGGATACATTTGGCTGGTAGATTATCTGGGGCAAAAGTTGTGGGTCTTAAGTTGAAGAGTAAGTGTTTGATAATGGATGTGGGTATTGGTTGGAGGCCTAGTTTGTTGCGATCAAGGTATGTATAGGAGGTAGATGAAGAGGTAGAGGTAGTGTGCATATGCAGTAAACAGAGCAGGTGTGGCTACAATTGCAGCTGCAAAGCTTCTGAATCCCAGGGCATCTCATTCCATGTTTCATCTTATATATGTTTCCTGAAATATATCCAGTAATATTTTGCTTGTTTTCTGCTTCAATACTTTATGTACTCTCTTGGTATGCCATCTGTTTCTACGGCCTTTCCTTCTTATATTTTTTTTATTAATACTAAATTTCCTGCTTAGCCTACTTAACCAATACTTCAAACATTTATCTTCTTGTCTTTCTCCATATGTGCCTTGCACACATTTAACCACTTCACTACAGATCTCATTCTGCAAAACAATCACTTCCTTATTGTTTTTCTCTGTTTTATTAATTAATTTTCCAAAAGTTTGACAAATATCTCTTTGTGGTCTTTTAATCCAGTTATCTTTTATTCTGGTATGGTATCTTTGTTTCTAAGTACTGAAAATTTTTAATTCCTTTTGTTTCTGTATTATATCTAGCCTTCAATTTGACTTCCTACTTAATTTTAAGTAATTAACATTGCCTGTCCTTATAGTTCATAGAAGATGCAGCTATCTGTAACTTCTGATATTATCAACACTCTGTGCTTGAATCAAAACAATCATTAAGGTAGCTTGGGTTCATTACTAGAATAAACTGTTTGTTCCTTAATAACTTTCTAGGTACTCCCTTATTTATTTTTCCACATCTTCCTTGTTCCTCTACAATCTACATTTATAACCAAGTAAACATGACTCATATAAGCTTTCCACTCTATTTGTGTGAATTACATTTATACTTGCTAGAATCTAGCTAAAACTCTATAACTGTTTTCTTTCTTTCTAATTATATTCTTTAAGCAAATGTTTCATTATGCCTCTTACTGACACTGAATCACTATATACTTTTTTTTAAAATCTGACCTACTGCCAACTGTCTCATTGTTAAAGTCTTCATCCCAAATAATTTGCTTATTAACAGAAAAAAAGTGAGAAAATAATTCTTACTCTTTGTTCTTAAACCTTTATTTAATTTTCTTGTATATTTATCAACCTATACTGTGCTTCATTTTTGTATATCAACAATACAAACATAATTACTCAGTGTTATATTCATATACTTATGTCTCTCCCTTTGATGACAATAACTATACCTTCCACACCTTTTTGTCCTGTTGAAACTATTACATTCTCTTCTCTTTCATCAGCACTGTTTTATATATGTATTAAGATGTAATTCTTAGAAAATATATCTACCTATGCTTTTCTAAAATCTTGCAAATTCCACTGTACTATCCTTTCACATTTCATACCACAAAGATTTAATATCCATGCATTTATCATTCATCTATCATTCAAAGGGTTTTCTTCCTTTATTAAGCTTTCTCCTTGTTTTGAGTTTACATATTTCATCTTCATTTTCACTTTTCTCCTTTTATAATGCTTAGTATTTATTTTATGATAATACTCTGACTTCCTTATGTCCATACTGTTTCCTTTTAACAGTTTTTTTCTTTGAAACATACCACCAAAAAGTTTTTAGTTTTCTGTTTAGCTTCCATTTTGTTGTTCTTTATTTCATTTTCCCCATGGCTAGCTTGCTTCATTTTTCTCTACTCTACTATTCTTCTTCTTCATCCTGCTTATTGTCATTGTCATCATCATCACACCTCTTTTACTCATTTTCTCCATAAATCATAACCTGAAGAAAATTCTTCAACAATTTTCTCAGCATAGTACTTTTTCATTTCTTAAGATATTTCAGATTGTTGTCAACTCACCAAAGGAATTTTTAGTGAGTGCAATTATTGTAAAATGAAATACTCCCAGATATGATTTTTTCAGGTGGGTAAGCCCTCTCACACTTCCAGGTGGGGAATACCGCCACATCCCCAAATTTATATGTATGGACTCCATGGCTATGTAACAGTGGAAAAAAGTGCAAACTTCATTATGGCTGAAAGCATCTTACAGTGACACTACTTTGTGGTAATTGCAGTGAGAAACAGGATTCTTACAAA
Source organism: Protopterus annectens (assembly GCF_019279795.1). Lineage (NCBI taxonomy): Eukaryota > Metazoa > Chordata > Ceratodontiformes > Protopteridae > Protopterus > Protopterus annectens. The sequence continues at coordinate 607,023,392 of NC_056737.1, read as the reverse complement.
TGACTTGCTCCCAATTTCTTATCACAGTTCCAGAAACTTTATCTTTACAAAAGTTGCAATGACATTCTCCTGCATAGTTTCAACTATTATGCCTAATTCCCCCAGGAAAGAAGCATTTAATCTGGTTACTATTGTAATCAATATGAATCTTTACCCTACATTTGTAACATCTGCTTTTTTGATCATTGCAAAATGCTTGAATTCTATCCCTTCCTAGGTAAAATAAACCTGATAAATGCAACAGCTTTTCTCCCTGGGCCTCCACTGAAAATGGACCTGTGTCCAGTCGGACTTTCCCAGTAAACAAATGTAAAATAAAATAAAATAAAATAAATAAATAAAAAACTCTTGTTGATTTTTAATTGATAATTCAACAGATACTCTCTGTCACATTCCCAAATGCCAAAATCATTCATAATGGATGCAGGATCATATATTGCCATGCAATATCTATACAACCATATTATTACACTGTTTAGGTCCACTCTTTCAGTATTAATGTCAGTCCTTCAACTAAAGGCTAGACACTGTTACTGTTTGGAAACATGGCATTATTTTATGCTTTTTTATTTATTACCATTTTTCTCAAAAGTGTTCTAGCAGCTTCTATGATTTAAAGCCTATTTTAGACACAGCTTCCTGCAGTATTACTATGAATGCATACAATTCTTTGGGTACAAAACCACATCATTTCAACATTTCCATTGTAACATAAGTCTTTTAGGTTAATCATTCAGTACTTGCAAGTATTTTATTTAAGTCATAACACATTTTCCATGGTGAAAAAATACAGGTTTTTGCATTAAATTAGTAGCCTATCCTTTCCCTTAAATCACAATTAAAATCCTCTGCAATTATAATTTTCATGTTAACCACCACATAGTCTAATATTTGATGAAACAGATTCTCTTTCCTTGCTAGTTATATATGGTTATAATGCTATAATTCTATAAACATGGTATCTTTACCTAGCATCCACAATGGTTAACTTTTCCATCCTTACAAACGTTACATCTAGTATTTTCACTGTTTTGTTACACAACACAGCCACTCCAGAACAACGTTCACTTCCTGAGTTCCATATCATATTTCCACCCCACAGTTTTTCTCATTGTAGTCTTTTTACACTTGTCAGGAATCTTACATCTTTTAACATTATAACATCCCCATCACATTTAGCACACCATTCCAGTACCCCATTCCTTCTTGCAGCATTAATAATAATGTTCACATTTACTGAATGCACTCTAAAATTGTTTACTTTCCTTCTTTTTAAGATTAGGGGAAATATTTTTAAATTTTTGTTTTCTTATTTTTACACTTTCCCCAACTTAATATTTTTGTCTGGGTTTATGTATAAATAATCTTTGATTTAGAACTTCAAAAATTATTAGCAATCCCATCTCCTGACCTCTCTTCCTGCAGGTACTCTCTCTCGCTCTCTCTCTCCTTATTTTTCCCCCTCCATATTTTTTCTTCTTCTACAGCATCTTCTTCACCTAGTTCGTTCTGTCCTTCAGCCTCTTGTTGTCCTTCCTCATGTATGTTTTCTTCCCTTTCACCTTCTTTTTCATTGTTTACTGTTTGCTCTTGACAGTCCATCCCAAAGTGTCCTTTTTTTACACAACCTTCATTCAGGCACACACCTTCTTGCAGTATGTCCTTTCTCCTCCCAACTGGTTACACTGTACCTTGTCATAATCATTAATTAAATAAGAAAAGTCCCCACAAAAGAAGCATGATTTAGACTAGCCAGCATATCTTAATGCCCCTGGATGACCTGCCACAAAATAACACTTGGCAAGTATTTCACCATGTTGTTTTCACATTTCAAAAAATTTTCAACCTCCACCCTCCATTCTATAAGTTTCTCTCATCTGTAGTTTCATTATACTATCAACAGTTTTACACAGACCCTGTATGCATTTTTAACATAATCTTCTTTCAGTTCATCAGTTCTTAAACTGAAAAGTAACATATTTTAACATTTAGGTTACTACCAGAAGACAAATAATTGTTCCACAGGTAAATGTCGTTTTTGTTACACAGTTCCAGAAATGTTTTCATCAGTCCATCAGTTTCAAATGTTAAGTCACAAGAAGTCTCTGGTCTCTGTCCTAATATGTATGTATAAAAGACAAAATTTCTTGAACATTAGAACCCGGAACACTTACCAAACTGTCCCATACATAATATTGGTCTATTACAATGCCATTGTTTTGTTCTTGTTCATACATGTGGTCTTCACTTCTTTTTAAAAACAATTTTACTTACAGTTTGTTGCTGCTCTCCTTTCTTGTCTGCTGCATATGTTTTAGTTACTCCATTATCTGCTGTCACAAAACCAGACCCCTTCTCAGTTTGTTGCTGCTTTCATCTTTACTTTTTGTCACTACTGAATAAGTTTTTACTGCTACATTCCCTGCTGCTACTTCACCTGATTCCTTTTCCATGTCCTCTGCACTTCTGAAAAGGTTATCAGCCCTTTCACCACATGAAACAGCAAAACTGTCACCTGGATCATCCTGAAAGAATATTTTTGACAGAAAATCATCTGCAAGCCCACCTTATGCCAGTTGTGTTACCTGCACCACTTCCATAAACTCACTTTCTTCTTTCTCCAAGGAGGCAGCTAAATGCTGCTCATTTGTAACACCTACTACACATGAATCTTTGTCCTTATTCCGAAGCTCCAGACTGAACAACTTTGTCCTACAAATTCTGACTTTCCATCTCCAAGCTCTGTATAACTTTTCCCTCCTCCTCCAATGTTGCTGCCTTGCTTAGGCTTCTTCCTTGCTGTTGCAGGAGCCCTGCAGGGCCAAATTTCTCCTAGTATAAATATCATCTTGGGTCTGCCCTGAAAAGACATCAGCAACTTAATGGTACTAACTTGGTAAACAAACAATAAGTAAATAAAAGTCCAAGAACGTCTATTTTTCTTTAGTTTGTTATCTTGTGGTATTATTTCAGCATCCAGAATTTTCTGAGGTGCCTATGATCAGGTGTTGCAGGTCCTCACTTACAGCCACTGCTACTTGGATGGTATACTAATTATAGTAAAGGGTAAATCTGAACCCCTGTGGGATATGGACGCATTGTTACAGTGTTTGAAGACTTTGGCTTGTGGGTAGACGAAGAAAAAAATGTGAATTTCTTCTGTATGGCATTTTTGACATGGTAGTCTTTAATAAGTGCCCACATAAGGTGGAAACAATTCTGAAAATCCATTCGCTAGTAAATGTAATACAGTTATGCTTCCTTCTAGTTATAATAAACTTGCATGGGCATTTCATACGCTAATAATGCCAAGGCCACTGGATGCTTTACTATGTAAGAGCAAACCCTGCAGAAGACTGATGGACTGTTTAATGGCATGTAGGGAGGCAAAGGAAAGATTGTCTTAACTGGAAGACTGATTCAGTAAGAACATCAAAAAGTGAAGGACTCACTTGTGATGCCTTCCTGTACAGGGTTTTGGCATTAATTTTGTAGGTGCGTCTGTATATTGGTGATAAACCAATTACTTTTGTATCAGAGCCTTTCAGTAAGAAGAAAACAAATTATGCTGACATACGAAGAGAATCACTGGTCATTGTGTTTGGTATTTAAAAATGACACTACTGTTTTCATAGTAAATCACTGGTACTGCTGATGTTGCAGTGTACCTTCATTTTCTTTTTGAATTCATAAAAAATACTGTGTTATTGCCAAAGTGAATATAAGTGAATATAGCAAGGCTGTATTGCATGGTGATCTAGATGCATTTTTGCAGGGCTCACTGTAAACAATCAATCTGACCAGAAGGAATGCAGCTAGTATGTATATATATATATATATATATATATTTATATATATATATGTATATATATATATATATATATATATATATATATATATATATATATATGGTTCTACCTCACATAAACGAAACACCAAAACACCGACAACGCAATCACCGAAACCACATAACCGACAGTACAAAAACACGAAATCCCACATGCCCGACAACGAAATAACCGACGGTACACAAACACGAAACCTCATACACTTCACACACCACAATCAACAAACAAACCACATTCCCGTCCAAAACCACATACACAACACAAGCACACCAAAATCCCTACAAACCCACACTAAACCTCACATACACAACTACCTACAACCCTAACCCAAACCCTAACCCTAAGGTCCGTCACTACCGACACTTACCTGGCCCGCTCCCTAACCCTAACTCACTTATCCCGCCCCTAACCCAAACACAATCACTACCGCACACTTACCTGACCCGCTCCCTAACCCTCTCACTTATCCCGCCCCTAACCCAAACACAATCACTACCACACACTTACCTGACCCGCTCCCTAACCCTAACTCACTTAACCCACCCCTATCCCCACAGACCGTCAATATCCACACTTACCTTACTCACACCCTAACGTCCGTCACTACCGCATACTTACACAGCCTTTTCCCATGTCGGCATCCTCGGCATCGGTGCTTTCATCCGTTGGGTTGGTCTTCTGCACTGTCGATCTTCTAGGTCCCGTCGCGTCAGTCTTCTGCGCTGTCGATCTTCTGGGGCTCGCGATTTCCATGTCGATGTTCCGGCGTGTCGTTTAAGTGAGGTAGAACCATATATATATATATATATATATATATATATATATATATATATATATATATATATATATATATATATATATATATATATATATATATATATATATATATATCTATATATATATATATATCTATATCTATAAATACATATATATATATATATATATATATATATATATATATATATATATATATATATATATGGATCCCCTTCACTACACCGACACGCCACAAAGCCGACACCCAAAACACCGACACCAAAAGACCGAAAACACACAATACCGACAACTCACAAAACCGAACACCATAACACCAACACCCAAAACACCGACACACAAAACATAAACTACACATTACACACAACTATACTTGCACTAACCTTAACCCAAACCCTAACCCTAAGGTCCGACACAACCGCACACTTACCCTACCTGCACCCTAACCCTAACTCACTTAACCCACCCCTAAACCTAAAGTCCGTCACTACCGCACACTCACCTTTCCCGCACCCTAACCCTAAATCCCTAACTATCGCACATTTACCTGTCCGCTCCTTAACCCTAAATCCCTCACTATCGCACACTTACCGAGTCGCGCTCACACGTTGCCCATGTCGGTGTTTCAGCTGTCGGGATCTCACCTTGTCGATCATCTGCATCGTTGGTCTTTTCGTGTCGGTGTTTTCAGTGTTGGCTTTGTAGCGTGTCGGTGTAGTGAAGGGGACCCATATATATCTATAAATACATATATATATATATATATATATATATATATATCTATAAATACATATATATATATATATATATATATATATATATATATATATATATAGAGCTTTACCTTCATAAACTGGAATCACAGTGGTTCGAGTGCTCATATGAGCGACTTGAAACCATGAAACTGAAAATGCTGACAGTCCTTAATGTTTGAAAAACAGCAAATTGAAAAGCAGATTCGCTGTTTTTCGAACTTAATGTTGAACGAAAAAAAATTAAGTGTAAAGCAGGGGGGCAAGGCCCCCTGCACCCCCATGTGGGGGGCTGTGCCCTCCAAACACCCCTATTTTATTATTCTATCTCCGAGATTGCACTACAGTGGGGAAAGGAGCCATTTCCCAATCCCCACTATAGTGCACTTCACCCCAGAATGTTGAATGTGCAGTGAGCGACTCTCACTTTGCATTCGCTCATTGCACAGTTGAACCTTTTTCCATTCGGCGTTTGCAAACTTTGCAAACCGCCTTTCGGAAAATTGCTGTTCTTCCTTGTACAATACGCACATGTAAAGGTAAACCATATATATATATATATATATATATATATATATATATATATATATATATATATATATATATACAGATATGTTTCCCCTGCATTTTGTCGAACGTTGCTTTGATCGACAAATGCTAGGGGTGGTTGAGAATACTGAACATCTGGATAGTTGAAAGTCTGATATCTCTAAATGCCATTTCTTTGAAACAGATGCATTGGGATTGGGAGTGGGCTAGAGTGTGTATGTATGTGTTTGGGTGTTAGGGTTAGTGTAAGGGTTAGGTAAGGGTATAGGTAATGTGTGCTTGTGTGCATGTGTGTATTTTAGAATTAGGGTTCGAGTTAGGTAAGGGGTTAGATTTAATGCTTGTAGTTTGTATTGATGCATGTTTGTCTGTCTGAGTGTATCTTGTGTAGGTGACAGTATTATGGGAAGGGTTTTTAAGGTATAGTGTGGGGTTAGGGTTGGGGTGTGGGCAGGATTAGGATTTGCAAGTATTACAGAGGTGATGCAGGGGGAAGAGAGAGAGAAAGAGAGTAAAAATGCAAGCTAGCTGGAGTGTATGGCTTAAAAGATTTTGTTGAGACGTTGTGGCATCCATACATGCAATTACATTTGTAGTTGCAGATGATATCAATATTACTGTGAAACAGATGCTACATTTTCACCTAGTGCTGTCGTACTGAAATATCTGTATTATTAAAGTTGGCCTTGAGCACTGGTGTTCCATCATGTTTAAAATCAGTTTTATAGTATGCTCACACATACATTTCTGTATACGTAAAATGCTTATCAGTACATAGTTTTAAGAATGTGCACAAATTATGGACTTCATGCCACAGTGATATGTAACATTAATGTATTAGTTTTACTTTACCTAAAGACAGAGTAACCATTTTAAGTGAAAACTTCATTTGCTGTTTGAAATGCATATCATTTTGTTTAATTTAAGGTTGATTTTATAGACTATATTCTGCATAATATTTTTGCTGTGATTCACTTTGATATCCTAAAGATACCGTACTCACAGAGCATATTATAGCCTGCGAGTCTCTGTTCACAGTAGGCTTTGTCAAGTACTATATCAGTTTTTTGAAGGAAATAAATCACCAAGCTGGCAAGGCAATAACTTTCCTTCTCAATTTTTCTTACTTTTCTTCCCACGTCTCATTATCATGCCTCAATATTCTGGCGCTGTAGTGCGCACAATGCCTGTGTAATGATGTGTTTCATGATCATATAGAAACAGGTTACTTAAACAGCTGGAAACTGTATTGTGTTTATAGCTAAAAAGCCCACTTCCTGACAGACATGGAAGGAATAGATGCATAGCCTTTGTTCAAAACTTGAAATAGAATAAAGGCAAAATATTTCATAAACTAAAAGCTTTGTTGCAGAAGTAAGCTCTAACATTGCTTTGAGGCATTTGAAGAAAAGTCTTGTTTTAAACAGCACAGGCATTTTCTGTCATAAATTATACTTAGGAAAAGAACTCCTTTCACAGGTTGTGCCATATTTTTCCATCCATGCATATTAAATAATATCACAGACATGAAACCACAGGGGTGACATTTATCAGATGCTGCAGCCGCATATTGAAGTTATTACATACTCCAGCACCATTCATCAGCTAACTAAAATATGTTCCTTTCATTCAAATGACACAACTCTAAAGCAATAAAAAAGATAATACCATCTGTTCTTGCAAGGTACAATGTGATGCTGACTTATGTTAACTTTAGCAACAAACAGTAACAGCAGGTCTATTTCTGGCACAATTAATATGTGGATTAACTAAATTCTGTTCAGCAGATGTTGCTTGCCATATGCATTCGTTATGAGAAATATGTAAACTCAAATAAAATATGGAACTATTTTTATTTCTTTTGTTCCTTTTTTGACTACTGTAGTGTAAGAGTAATAAGGTAGATCTGGGTAGAGGCTTTTTTTTTTTTGCTTATACCTCATCAATATATATTTACATGCCATCAATATATATTATCTCTCTCTTTCTCTCCCTCTCTCTCTATGTGTATATATATATATATATATATATATATATATATATATATTTATTTATAGAGAGAGAGAGAGCAAGAGAGACTTGAATTGCCTATAGTAAATGAAAAGCATAATAACATAAATATCATAACACAGAGATGCAAGGTTATATGCATGAAATTTTGTAAACATTCTCAGATTGGCTGTCTTTTAATGTTAACATGTTGGAAGGTAGTCACCATTAACAGGTAATGAACCTGCAGCCTATCCAGTCAACATACTGGGACTTAGAAGGCCAGTTCTTACCTCAGAGGCTTGTTACACTTAAGTCTTACAGTTTATAGGTCTCCTATGGCTTTTCTAAGAAAAAGTCTCCTAATTCTTTCAGTTTCCACAACGTTTTCAGATGTATTGTTTTATTCATCTATCACATCACATGATGACATTTTGTTTACCTTTCTTCTCAGTCTCCCTTCCCCACAGGTTTGTCTCAGATACTATAGGCTTAGAGTATTTTACTGGACCATAGTATAGTCTTACACTGTGCTTCTTCCTTCTAGGTTCATTTAAATCTCTCCCTGCTTCTTCTGTTTCTTTGACTTTATATTCATTTTCATCAGCCTTTCTCACATGCCGTGTTCTGCAGCATCTGTACCATCAACTGATTTTTCCCATACTGTATGTAGCCCATTAATCTCCAAAACTGTAAGCTGTATTCCACACAGACACTAATGTAGTGTATTAATATTAGGAATATAACCTTATATTCTTACTGTTAATGCCCTTCCAAATTTCTTGTAGTTGCCTCTTTGGTTAATCGTATGTTTTATTGAGTGTCCGCTAACTTAAGTTAATCAGAATTGAGTACTTCCCTGTATACCTCCTGATTTATTAAATTGCGATCACTACACTATTATATTTCAGAATTGTTTGCCCCATATATAGTATACTATGATCCTGTGTGCATTCTTTAAGCATTTTAAAGCTTTAAAGCCTACTTGTGCCTATACAGAACCTTTAATCTGCGTAATCTGTTAAGCTGCACTGTGGAAATATTAAATGAAAACATTTTGTCTTTTAGATTCATTGCAGTGTCTTTCATAAAAACATGAACAAGGGCCATCGCCTATACTGATCCTTGTAGTGGTTGATTACTAATCATTCTCCTCTATTTTTCTTGAGAAGCACATTTCCAGTCCACAGACCTTTCTTCCATTGTTAAATCAGTTAAACATTTACTGCACTAGTGTTATACTAAATCACGTATTCCTCAATTTATTTAAAATCATTTTGTGTGTCATATTGCTAAAGAAATCTACACACACATTGAAAGTGTTAAAGTGTAAGGATCACTTGGTTCTCCATTTCTGGTCTTTATTTTGTTTATAAATTTTTTTTGGGGGGTGGGGTTATTTTTTTTCCAAATGTTGTATTCGTAAAGCCTGTTTGCTAATTACAGAATTCACTAATGCAGTCCTCATCTGCAGTTTGTTGTCTACTCCAAGGTATAGTAATCTTGCAGGTAATATATCAATAACACAAGGGTGTGAGGCTAAAGCCCCTACATGGGGGAATGCTTTTAGGTCACTTATTTTTTCCTCAATCTATCTGCAGTTAGTTTTGTATTGTTCCAAGCTAAATTTTCTATGGCATCTTTTTTGTGCAAGGTAACTTTAAAATTAATTTCTGCTTAATCGGTGATCCCTAGTCTTACACCAGTCACTAACAAAAACTGTCATTCCTGTTTTGCCAACTCACCTCCACTGTTTAGGTCTTCACTATTATCTGCCTTACCTTAGGGAATAGCCTGCACATCTGGTTTATGGACCTAAAAGACCTGGCCTGCTTTTCTTACCAAAAAATTATTATTTAAAGTTATTTACTTCAACAAAGTGCTTCACTTGCATCATTAGTTTACTTTAAACTCAGTTTTACACCATTTTACAAATCTGTCCTATTGAATTAGGTCTTCAAAAGCTGTTACTATATCTTCCTGAGAACTAGCCCTCATTCCCTTTGCATTTACATCTTCTTTGCCTCTTGCCAAGAGCATCAGTTATGACTAGTGAGATAATGTTTGAAAACTTTTGAATTTGCAAACAATACTCATTAGAATGTCATAGATAAGTGAAATAAAGTTTTGTAACCAAGAAAGAGAAGAGTGTGTCCATGCAAGGCTTAAAGGGAAATAAAGTCTAGTAACCAAGAAAGAGAGGAGTGTGTTTTTTTTTTTTGCAAGGCTTTTTTTGGGTTACTTGAAATAAAGTTTTACCTAGTCTTTTTATTGTTTGCTTTATTATCTCTAGCAGTATTATTTTTTTTTACTTGTATCAACTCAGTTTAACTTATAATCATTGTATTTATCATGTATTTTATATTATTCACCCAACTTCTCGGTGTTGTTACTGATCAAAATCTGAAGTTCAACTTACACATTACCCAGACTGTAAAAAAAGTACACAAGAAAATAGGTACCTTATACAGATGCAAAAACTACCTTCCCACAAACTCCAGAATAACCACAGCCAGAACTCATCTTCTGTAAACTACTATATGCCTCACCCATCCTTACTAACCTTTCCAAATCAGACCTAAGCAAGCTAGATACCTGCTATAATAAGATAGCTAAATTTGCCACTAGCTGTCCTCCTAGAACCCATCATTGTAAGTTCCTAAGACAACTATCTTGGTTAGAACTACACCACCAACTGATTCTCATGCAACTCTTTACCGCCCACCAAATGTACTATAAACCCAATAAAACGCCAGCTCTACAAGGCCTCTTCAATCCCCATATAAGTACCCATCCACTAAGATCCACTAATAAAGCTCTAATTGAAGTAACCAGGAGCAAAAATAGCTCAGGTGACTCTCTATACTCCTGCTACATTGCTAAACTGTGGAATGCCTTACCACTTGAAATCAGAACTATAACTAGCTTAACAAACTTCAAGCATCACATTAAAGCCCAACTCACCAATTCCTGGACTTGTACATGTACTGGTTATGGGTAGCCCAAACCATGGAACTAGCTGATTTTAAAATTTTAATTGCCTATGTAATGAGCATTGACTATAAGTCATATGACCACCTTATGTTGTTTTTTTTTCTGTTTCACTGTTAATATCTATCAGATTTTAAGTCTTCAGTTTGCTATGCTACCTGCATATAAGACTAAGTATCATAATTGCACTGTTATTGCATACAATGTCACTACCTGCTACTACTGTAAGGACTGTTTTCTAGAAGCATTGGTATACAAGATTATTGGTCTTGTCTCCCACTTGTGGTAAGACAACAAAAAATGTCCAGCACCAAGGGTGAAAATAATTAAAGTTTAATGTGGCATCTCCAAATGAAAATAAACAGCAGACCAGTTTCAGCCAAATGTTAGCCTTCCTCAGTGCTATAACCATAAAAAAACACACAGTGGGTTTAACTTGTAAACCTAATTACAAGATAGCATCCAGTTGGACAATTAATTCAACTCATTCAGGCCAGGTTTAAACAGACCCCCCAACCTGATGATCCAACTGGATTCCTTTTTATTTAACATAGTATGTCAACCAAGTTTAGACATTCTATTTCCTGTGACCCTATCAATTATAATAAATTTAAACTGAGCAGTGGTTTGGGTCATAGTATGTTTGAATAATGAACTGGACATCCTTTTATTTCTTATGTAACTGAGGTGCTTGGAAATATGAACCCTCAGTGACCTAGAGGTTTGCCCCACATAAAAGGCAGAACAGGAGCAAGTGGCTATATATATATATATATATATATATATATATATATATATATATATATATATGACTCAGTCAGTGCTGCAGTTACCAAAACATATAATATCATAGACCTTGGAGGTATTGCTGCTAGTGAATGCTTTGCTCTTGAGTACATGGGTACAAGCTGAACAGTGGCCGCAAGGAGTGCACCCTATCAATCTGTCCCCAAATAGTGTAACCTGCTGTGTATTGGGAGGCATCTTGTGTTTATAATGGTTAAAATGAGAACCCAACGTGGGACCTCTACAGTATGAAAAGAGACATTTGGAAGAAAGAAGCTCGCAAAGCTTGTCATTTGCCATGAGAATATCCCAATGATGATCAATAATCTGCCTAAAAGTATTAATGTTATGCCCAAAGGTGGTAAGATGATGGACCGGCTCAACTTGATTGTTATCTTTAGAAATATGTTGGTATTGTAATAATGAACATCTAGGTTGTTGTGAGGCAAATTGACTCACCTCATTGATGTTATGAATATCATATCCTCTATGGAGGAATCTGTTTTTCAAATCCTGTTCATAAAAATCATGAGTTCTCATTGAATATTGTGGTCTGTGTCTCTCTGCAGTTATTTATTTTTCTATTTATTTGTTTCATAGAATACTGTGGTCTTTCTCTCTCTCGCTGCAGTAAGTGGGGGTTATTGTGTTTCACTTCATTGATAGTCAGTGTTAAACTCTTAGCCGAGAGGGTTTCTCTGTATTTATAAGTGTTAGTCACATATCTTTAAATGTATTACTGCTAAATATCTGAGTTGTTTGGCTTTCTGCTGTATACCTACAATCAGCTGCATTACTTGCTGAATTAAGTACAAACTTGCAGTGTTAAAGATTGTACTGCATTTTATTTTTCTGTCTAATTGTTTAATTGAATATTGTGGTCTGTATCTCTCTGCATTTATTTTTCTATTTATTTGTTTCATAGAATACTATGGTCTCTCTCTCTCTCTCTCTGCAGTAAGTGGGGGTTATTTTGTTTTACTTCATTGATAGTCAGTGTTAAACTCTTAGCCGAGAGGGTTTCTCTGTATTTATAAGTGTTAGTCACATATCTTTAAATGTATTACTGCTAAATATCTGAGTTGTTTGGCTTTCTGCTATATACCTACAATCAGCTGCATTACTTGCTGAGTTAAGTACAAACTTGCAGTGTCAAAGATTGTACTGCATTTTATTTTTCTGTCTATTTAATTGTTTCATTGAATATTGTGGTCTGTGTCCCTCTGCAGTTATTAATTTTTCTATTTATTTGTTTTATAGAATACTGTGGTCTCTCTCTCTCTCTCTCTCTCTCTCTCTGCAGTAGGTGGGGTTATTGTGCTTCACTTTATTGATATTCAGTGTTAAAGTATTAGTCTAGAGGGTCTCTCTGTATTTATAAGTGTTAGTCACATGTCTTTTAATTTAATACTGCTCAATATCTGAGTTATTTGGCTTTCTGCTATATACATACAATCAACTGCATTACTAGCTGAGTTAAGTACAAATTTGCAGTGTTAAAGATTGTACTGCATTTTATTTGTCTGTGTATTTAATTGTTTCATTAAATATTGTGTTCTGTGTCTCTCTGCAGTTATTTATTTTTCTATTTATTTGTTTCATAGACTACTGTGGTCTCTCTTTCTCTCTCTGGAGTTTGTTTCCCACCCTCACTCCCTGTTCTTGTTCTGGTATTTATCTTGGTGTTTTTGGAATTGCCCGCCAGTCCTATAAATTTGTGTTTGAACACTCCTCCTGGGTCTAGCTCATTTGCTCACTCAACTGAGTACAATGAGATCATATTTTGACTTTAGACACTCCTATCAGTTCCATCTGTTCAGCTGTATTTTATATCTATTGTAGTTTATTGGCCATTTGGACAGTTTTTCCATCTCTATCTACTTTCTGCTTTAAAAGCCCATGTTTGCGCTTGTTTCCCACCTTTCCTGTAACTAGTCTAGTCCAGATACAGATTTGCTGTATCCAGGACTGTTTGTAAGCTTCTGAGCCTCCCCCCCAGGCCTTTCTGTGTTGGAGGGAAGCATTCTAGCTTACCAGTGGGAGTGGTAAGCACTAGGTAGCCTATCTACCACAAGAGGAGAGGTTTCTGGCCCAGAAATTGTAGTTTATTGGCTGTTTGGGCATTTTTCCATCGATTTCAAATTTCTGATTTAAAAACCCACATTTGTGCTTGTTTCCTACCTTTCCTACAGCTAGTCTAGTCTCAATACAGATTTGCTGTATCCAGGACTGTTTGTAAGCTTCTGAGCCCCCCAAGCCTTTCTGTGTCAGAGGGAAGCCTTCTAGCTTATCAGTGGGAGTGGTGAGCACTAGGTAGCCTAGCTACCACATGAGGAGTGGTTTTTGGCCCAAAAATTTTAGTTTATTGGCCATTTGGGCAGTCTTTCCTTCTCTTTCAACTTTCTGTTTTAAAAGCCCACGTTTGCACTTGTTTCCTGCCTTTCCTGTAACTAGTCTAGTCCAGATACAGATTTGCTGTATCCAGGACTGTTTATAAGCTTCTGAGCAGTGCCAAAGTCTGCTCTTCAACTTTTCCCTTAGATCTGCTAGTTCTCTCCTCTACTGCACTTTTACTAGCTTATTAGTCTAGCACTTTACCAAACTTCCTGTAGCAATTATTGTAGCACACAAAACAACTACCAGCAATAAACGTTTCACAAGACACAGCTTCAGTACTTATTATTAATGCCCACCCCTCCAGGCATGTCTAAAGGTCAGTTACCTGTGCTTTCTTCTATTAACCTGGTGAACTTGGGCATCCTGAGGCAATGTAGCAACTGCCTCATGTACACAGACAACCCTCTCCTCTTACCTCCCAACATTCAGACTTGCGAGAGATGCACTTATATATCCAAACTGGAAGCCACGCACTCACCAGCCAAGACCGGAATAGCTGGTCAAGAGAAGAAGGTCAACACTTGCACCACACCACAAGAAACACATAGCCCTCCAGAAGACACACCAGCGCTGCCTTCACATAAAAACAGAAACCACAAACCCACCTTTGTGAAGGCTCTCAATAAAAATCTATCCAAACAACAGTGACCTCCAAGGCAGAAATACACTCGGCCACCACAACACAACACTAATCATGAGACAAATAACTTTTCTAAACAGTGTGCCACTCAACCAAAACCCCTTAAACAAAACAGCATGCCCAACACGCTAGTCATAGGTGATGCGATAGTGAGGAACATTGATGTCCCACTCACTAGATTGAATAAGGAGAAAGTAACAGTCAGCTCCCTGTCAGGTGCCAGGATCTACCACATAATGTGTGTACTCCGGTCCCTCAACAACAGGTACAAATATGACTCTGTCATTGTACACGTGGGTGTGAATGACCTGAGATGTACCTCCCTGGACTACATGAAAAGAGACATGGAGGAGCTCTCAGATTATGTAGCACAAGCAGATATGACCATAACCCTGAGCAGCATCCTACCATCACCCAGAATGATACCACAGTAAAAGCAGAAAATTATTGATTTCAACAATTGGTTAAGTTTCCAGTGTCATTCTAAGGGGATTCATTATCTGTCAGTCTGGGATGAAATGATCGACAGACCTCAATGCTTTGTAAGAGATTGCCTGCATCGGTCATCCCTGGGCTTCCGGATACTGGTCAAGGCTCTTGCCACCCCTATAGTGCCTTTTTTAGGCAGTGTTCAAAATACCAAATTACCACCGTAACAGCTACAAACAAATGTAATCTGAGGGTCATGCTGCTCAATGCTAGAAGTCTAAATTTCAAAATGCACTTGCTCGAAGCAATCCTTAAAATGGAGAACATCGACATTTGTGCTGTAACAGAAACCTGGTTCACGGCAGCAGAAAGCACCCATGCAGTACCAGGCTATAACTCATTCTACACCTTTCAGCCCCAGCACTTGGACTGAAGCTCGAAAGGTGGTGGTGTTTCCATATTCATAAAGGATGCGCACACCTCTAGACTGGTAGCCCAACATAATGCATCAGAGATACTTCAGGTGCAGCTAAGACAGCGATTCATGTTGTAGCATGCTATAGGTCCCCAACCATGTCCCAAGACTCACACTCCACGTTCCTAATCACCCTGGAGAATATTAGGCTCCAACTTAACACTCTCATACTGGGCAACTTCAACCACCCCTCCATTAAGTGGGAAAACTACTCATGTACCAATACACTTGCCCAATCTTTCCTGGAATTCATTAATTTCAGTGTCCTGGACCAGCTCGTTCTTACCCCCATTAGAGGTAGCAAATCCTTAACCTGGTCATTACTAACATGGGCAACCATTGCTCTACACCAATAGTCAACTCCTCCCTGGTTAGATTCGACCGCAAACTAATCACCTTGGAATTCCAGATCCCTCCCACCCCCCCCCCCCTCCACAAAGGTAACCACCATGAAAAACTTCTCCAAAGCTAACTTTGGGCTCCTAAAAACAGAGGTGGCTAACTTCATGGCACCCATGCAAATGGAGAATAGTTGCATGACCACCAAATCATACACCAATGCACTGTACGAACATGTACACAAATGCATGGATCTCACCATACCTAACAGAACCAAGAAGCTCTCCTCCAAAAATAGGAAGCCAATCTGGTGGTCTCCTGCCATAAACAAACTCTACAACAGAAGGAAGAAACTGATGTGGAATAAGGTGAAGTCCCAAGACTGGAAAAAGTCCCTTATCAGCCTCAACAAAAAGTTGAGATCCCTCATCAAATCCTCTAAAGCTAGCTATGTAAACAGAATTGCATCAGATAGTAAAGAGAACCACAAGACCTTCTATAGTTATGTAAAGAATCTCCATGGCAATACCCAGATTTACTCTGAGCTACTGCACAATGGTATCTCCTATACCGAGCCAACAGATATTGCCAATATAATGGCCAACAGATTCAGTGCCAACTTTACCCCTCTCTCCCCTGTCAAAGGACCTATCACATTAATAGTAGATTACCAAGCACCCAGTATTACTGCTGCACAGGTTAAAACAGCACTGTCCAAGGCCAAGAATACAGCTTCTGTGGGATCTGACAATATCCCTGGCTGTGTTCTATATGAACTACAGAGTGAACTACCACCTCATCTGTGTGCCCTGTTCAGTCACAGCCTCACCTCAGACTTTGTCCCTACTGAATGGTGCACTGCTACAGTCATCTCTCCCCACAAAGAAGGAGCAACTACAGACCCTGGGAACTATCACCCCATTAGCCTAATGAGTCTGATATGCAAAGCTATGGAACGCATCATCATGGACCTAATAAACAAGGATATAGGGAATCTCCAAACTCTGGATCCCACACAGTTTGGTTTTGTGAAGGGTAAATCATGCCTGCTTAACTTGGTCGACTTCTTTGAGTCAGTCACCAGAGCTGTGGATGAAGGCAAGGTGGTTCACACAACCTTGATATGGCCAAGGCCTTTGATACCATTCCCCACTCAGGAATCATAGAAAAATTCAGTAAGCTAGGCATCAACCCCTATATCACTAGATGGGTTGCAAACTGGCTCACAGATAGAACCCACAGTGTGAAAGTAGCCGACTCCAAGTCAGACTGCTGACGAGTCATGAGTGGAGTCCCACAGGGTTCAGTCCTGGGTCCTCTCCTGTTTGGTATCTACTTCTCTGAAGTCCAGGCCAACACAAAGAGACTCTGGCTGACAAAGTTCACAGATGATTGCAAGTTGGGAGCTATTATTAACTCCCCAAATGATGCTGACATCCTACAGATAGGCCTCATTGAGACCAACGACTGGTGTCAGAACCATGGCCTTAAGCTCAATGCCAAACAATATGCCATCATCTGCTTTGGGAAAACCCCAGTTCCCATGAATTACCACATCAATGGTAGTTGACTGAACACAGAAGGCATTATAAGAGATCTGGGAACACAGGCAGATAGCAACCTCTCTTTCAACCACCACATTGCCACTGTGATCAGAAAGTCCTTCTATGTGGCACATCTCATTACTAAGAGTTTTGCATCCAGAAAGAAAGAGGTCATTGTCTCTCTCTAATCTTCCCTCATTAGGCCAATCATCGGGTACAATGCCCCATTTGCCATATACCTCACTAGACACCTGCAACAACTGGAGAGGCCACAAAAGTACCTCACAAAGAGGATTCTAGGTCTTAAACACTTGTCCTATATGGACAGACTAAAAAAACTCCAACTATTCTCTGTCTCATGTCACCTACTTAGAGGCGATCTCTGCTTGATTTACAAAGCCATGTCTGACCCAGCTCTGTTAGAAATGTTACATCTAAAGAAATCCCAATCCTTCCACACCACACGCTCCAGAGACCTCAACCTCATTACCACAATCAACAGATCTTGCTGGAGGGACAGGTTCATAACCCAGAGACTGCCCATGCTATGGAATAGACTCCCCATACATGTCAAACAGAGCACCCTCACTGGCTCTCTTCAAGAGAAATCTTGATGAGTGGATGGGAAATAGAAAGTTCACCCTGGGGATCACTCCAGTGGCTCTATTTGACAGAGGCACTGGGAACTAAGGTCGGGTGGCACGATGCCAGGGTAATTCTATCGGCTAGGCTTGTAAAGGCTCCAGGGCCTTTAGTCTAGTATACACATATGAGCCTATGAACTCAGGGATCACTGTACCTCACAGAAGGGAATCTCCAAAATACAGCAGTTTGTAGGATTTCCAATTATTGCACTTTCTTGGGGTCCCCGAGCATTTAGGTGTGTAAATTGGGAGCCTTGAGCACTTCTGGAGAAAGCACATCCTTAATTAGCATTTGCCACTCTCAGGATTGCTGAATTAGCATGAAACTTTCTCACTGAAGACCACTGTCTGCACTTTGGTTTCCATGAGGGAAAACAGTAATGCTAGAGCATTTGCATTGTATTAAGCCTTTCTGAATTCTACCCAGTATATGTCTATGTACGTGTGAGTGGGTGTGCTTGTGTGTTTGCGTGTGTGTGTGTGTGTGTGTGTGTGTGTGTGTGTGTGTGTGTGTGTGTGTGTGTGTGTGTGTGTTACTGAAGCTAGGCAGCAGTTTTGGTGGCAGGTGTAATTGCATGATCTGCAGCTCTAAGTTAATGAGCAAAAATGTTCTCTGCTTGCAAACTGTAGTAAACTGTACAATCAATCAGCATCTGATGATCAAGACCCCTAACACTTTGTGCTCATGGTGGCTGGCTGTCTCCTTTGTCCCACCCTAGCTACACTTGTGTTATGCCGAAAGTTTTCATGTAGGAGAGTTTGAAACATTCCATGATAACAAAATAAATACACAAGCTATATCTTGCTGGAAATTTACCAAAGTTATAACAGACACTCCCATTATAAAACTGGCATTTTTGTTCTGTTTATTCATTTTTTATATGGGTGGACTTTAAATAGCATAAGTAAAAACATTACACAATTTTATTTTACATTTGTTTACTGGGAAAGTCCGATTGGGACAGAGCCCATTTTCAGTGGAGGCCCAGGGAGAAATGCTCTAGATGCATGTCTTTGGAATGTGGGAGGAAACCCACGCAAATACAGGGAGGACATGCAGATTCTGCAGAGAAGGCACCCCAGCAGAGGATCAAAGCAGAAACCCTCGTGTTGTGAGGCAACAAAGCTAACCACTGCACCACTGAGCCACCCAGTTTTGGTGTATTTTGATGTAAAACAGTCTTACTGCATAAGGTGAAGAATTCTTTAATACACTGAAATAAAAAAAAAAACACTGGTTATTGAAACAATTTCTTAACATCTGCATGTTAGATATTGAGTCTCCATCTCCTGTACTAGGCACTACCAATGTACAAGTCTGAAAATATTGTTTCACAAAATTACTTCCCCACAGCTGACCATTAACCATTAGCAGCCTCTCTCATCATTCATTTGATCTACTGGACTGCTGCTTCCAGGAAGTGCATGTATGTTTCTGTGCATGTACAGCCTCATAGACAGCTGGTACGCAGCTTGTAGTGCGGAGCTCTCCAGGCTATTGCAGTGAACCTAGGCAGCCTGACTTCCTGTCAAGATAGATAAGTCAGCATCAGCCACTCACTCCCATCCTCCCCCCATCTCGTCCCTCCAGTTCCCATGCTGATACTTGAATACAGGTCATCTGAGTACAGTAAAGGCTTTGTCACTCTTCACCATGGGGCTGGATTGAGCCCCTACTTCTTAAACTATTCACGATTGCATGATTCTGCCACTAAATGCCATTTTTCAAAATGACTGTTAGACAACCTTTTTGACAGAATTGCATGAAAGTTTTCATAAATATATATATATATATATATATATATATATATATATATATATATATATATATATAAATTTGTGTGTTTACAAGTGTGCATGTGTGTGTATCTCATGAACTGGGAACTCACAGAAAATATTTGAAAATATGATATGAAATTGTTAATAAATTATAAAGTTAAGGTTGCCTGATTATTTTAATACTAAAAAAACTGAGTTTTGCCTTTTCACACGGTGAAGTCAGGGAGAAAATATGTATTTACATTGCTGTAGTGGGCACACACACATGGAAATTGGAAAAATATTTTTTGAAAAATGAGTAATGCTGCTGTCTATTCTAGATGACTAGTGAATGGAGGATGGGCTAGTGCTCAGCTCAGATGCAGCCATGGATGGAACTGTACCTGGTGTATGTTAAATTGATTTTAATGCCTCTTAAATGCCATTTTTTGTGTGATTTCCTTGATTTTATTTCTGGCAGTTTATTCCATACAGTAGAAACTACATTTCCGAAGACTTAGCTATCATAATGGTTTCTCACCAAAGGGACCGTTTTAAGGCACAGTGATATACAGCGGAGTTTACAAGAAGTGGGTATACTATTGTATTAGGGATCACATAGCTGGACATCAGTTATGAAGGCTGTTCTTGGTTGCATTTTTCTAAGGTCCAGTTTTATCTACTGTCTTTCCTTTAAGACATATAGTGATTAAAATTACTCAAATGGTTTAGAGAAAATCCAAAGAAGAAATCCAGAGGCAACACCATAAAAAATAACAGAGACTTTATTGATATATAACACAGACCAAATATATATAAATGAGTGAGCTCTTTCACGTTCCTAAGAACGCTTCTTCAGACTTGATAATCTCATCTCTAAAACCATCTGTTTAAATACATCCTGGTATTACATTCATTAGTTGTTTAGTCAATCACAAGTTAATGAACTTTCAGAAAATTGATACTTATTACATAAATTCAAATATCCTCATTCCGTTAATTCAAAGCACTAGCATGACTTAATATATGGATGTATAGGTGTATAGTAATAACCACATATATGTTCACTAGTATTGAATGTAACTATGTATAACTAAAATATAATGTATATAAAAACCAAAATGTTTTTAAAACATTATTTAAAAGTATAAATATGTATGTGTATGTATATCTCTTATCAAGATGGCTATGTGCCTTCATTATAAGCTGTAAAACATATATATATATATATATATATATATATATATATATATATATATATATATAGTTATTAAAAACTCTATATATCACTAACTGGTTTAAAATAAGAAATATATATGTAATTTTTTCTAAAAATATGTTAAAATAGTGCGACTGACAGTGTGTGAATTAAGGATCTAAAACTAAAAACACGGTTATGTAGCTACAAAGTGACTATAGTGCAAAAAAGTGTGTATATAAATCTCATGTACAAAATAGCTCAGTGCATTCGTATATAAATATATGTATAGCAGCATATTCCTTTTTAAGAGACTGAAGTAGCTGTTTTTTGAATGTCCTTAATTACTATTGTTTCTGCTTGTTTTTTTTTTTTTTTTTTTGGGAATTCCATCTGTTTTGTGGGTGGCCACGGTGGTGCAGCGGTTAGCATTGCTGCCTCACAGCAAGAGGTTCTCTGGTTCGATTTTCAGCTGGGGTGCCTTCTGTGCGGAGTCTGCATGTCCTCCCTGTGGTCATGTGGGTTTCCTCTGGGTGCTCTGGTTTCCTCCCACATCCCAAAGACATGCAGTAGGTGGATTGGATACTCCATATTGGCCCTAGGTGTGAGTGTGTGCATGTGTGTGCCTTCTGTGGAAGGTTGGGCACCGGGCTGGCAACTCGACACTGTAAAACTCCACTGCCAATCATGAGCAGACAGATGATCCACTGTGGCGACCCCCAACTGGGAAAAGCCGAAAGAAGAAAAATAATTCCATCTGTTTTGTGCAAGCTTTGAGAAGATTTTCAGATCAATAATACTATATGACATATCACCTGCAACATTGAAGTTGTCAGGAACAGATATAATCACCAAAGCTAGGCTACTTTTTTCTTGGTTACATTATCTGTTCTGCATTCCATATGAGTTGTACAAATTAAAAATTTGAACGACAGTGTGAGAATATTTGTCTGAGGAGTATTCCCAATTTATGTTTAGGTTATCCATTATGATTATCTCAGCTCTGATACTGTAACCAGCCAAGAGAGTTATCTTTAGCCATGAATTTAGGATGTAAACACAACCAATGGGAATGGTTTTAATTTGGTTCACTTTGACAGAGAGACAAAAATTGTGTCTGTATGTATGATTATTTGGAGTTGATGTTGATATAATGAACATTCAGAGGTAAGAGAGTAAATGATTGCTACATCCTCACTGAATTGTGCCATCTTTCATGTATATGCATATGTACACCATAACTATAATGTGTAATAAACTGTGTCTTTAATATCTCTTAAGTATAAATACATGTGGGATGTCACATGACTGCCTTTCCTAAACTCTTGCTGCCATCTTAGTTAATGGCATGGTTACTACTTACTCACTCACCAACTCCTATGTTTCCATGTGGATACTTACACTGTAAGTACTTAAAAACTGAAATTGAGCCCTACATGTATCAAAACAAGCCATGGCTTTTCACCTTAATTGTTAAAATCATCTCAGAAGTAATTTTCCAATGTTTATTAGTTCTAGTATTCAGTTGATGAAGCATTACAGTTATCTGCTCATTTTTTTCAGAACTGGGAAGCTGATGATTAAAAAACTAAAACAATGATGCATATTTGATTAAAAATTAATTTACCAGGACCATCTTAAGCTTTACAAATGCTTTTTGACCATGAGCATTCAAATCTGATTACAAATTATGTGATAGGTGAATGCCAGAAATCTATCAATTTTTCAAACTTCCCCAGTTTGCCATATGAGCTTGAGAAGCAGATGGTCTCTAAGAGAAAAACACCATTTTGAAAAAAGCCAATAGTGTTTCAAACTGAAACATTCTAAAATGACAAAACACACTGAAACAAAGCTAAAAGACCATAATCCATTTTTTAATTGCCAACAATCAAAAACAAAGAGCAATACAAACAATATAATTACACTGTAAATGCTCCAAACATAATGTACACGCAGCAATTATGATCATAATGTATTCTTAAACAAATTAACTTGACAGATTTCTCTCAGTTGATTCCAAAAATGGATAGATGTTTTTAACAGTTTAGGTGTGACATATATCATAGGTGAATATTCATCCATGTTTCCATTCAGCATCAGTAACCTTATATATTTCAAAAGAGACTTGGCTAAACCATTACTGGACAGATTATTTGTGAGTGTCCACTCCATAACTATATATGGCCTTATCATAATTGTAAAACAGACTAACCAAGCAATGTGATAATTTTGAACATTATCAACAAATTGCATGGCTAATAGTAGCCAGTGGGATTGGGTCATTGATAATGGTTTCCCTAGTACCTTCCCAGCTATATAGCCAGTGATAAGGTCAAATATTTTGCACATAACTACAGTTCAAAAATTTGTGTCTAACATTGGCAAGAACTGTAGATTTTACACCAAGACCCTTGGAGTAATAACCTGCCTTTGTACCATGCACTAGGGTCCAATAGCCATTTTACATAAAATGCAAATGATGGTATACAACTTTGGCCCACAATGCAATTTAGTCAAAATATGTATTTGCTCCTTTACCATCATATCTGATATAGATGTGGTAAACCTCTTTATAATGGAGATTATGCAATGAGGCTTTAACCCTCTGCTTATGCATTAATGAATTGTAAACACAGAGGCTTTAAGTGACTTAAAGGTAACACACAATTTTAAGGAAGCTCTTAATAAGTCAAATATATTGCTTAAGTCTCTTTAGTCTGAAAACTGCATAATTTAATGTCCTAACTACAAGCATGTCCAAAAGCCTGACAGAGGAGAGTTAAATATAGCTTGCAAATAGGTATAAGTGAGTAAGATTGATTTCTCAGCTCGCCTCTGAACAATCTGGCTAATGTTTTAATTTCACTGCTCTGCCAGTCTGTCCACACAGCTTACAGTTTCCTATCTTTAATACAGAGTGTCCCCAGAGAGGGATATTTAGGACTCATTTTGTCAACCATTTTATTGCTCGATGGCTTAGAAAATGGTGCACCATTTTTTTAAATGTTGTGAAAGTGCCCACTTGTACCACTTTAGGGTGTACGATCTCATAGATTTGCTTCAATAATAGTCAATAGACTAATGGCTGGTTCTAAAATCATGTCATCTGTATAGAGGGTAAATGCCATAGCTATTATACTTACATCCACCAATCACACCCCCAAAATTCCTAGAAATAAACAAAGCACATTTTGGAATCCTACTCCTTCCTTTACTCTAAACAGCTACTCATTAACTTTTTTATTTTTCTTAGTTGTTTGTTATTAAAAAGTGTGGAGATATGTCTAAAAATATAGTATAACTTCGGATACACTATCATTTTTTCTGCTGCTTTTCTCTCCCCACCAAAACAAGTTCATATTTGTTTGTGAATGGACTTGTAGGAAGAGCCACTCCCAAATAGGTTATAGATTTAAATCAACCATTTTATTTGGATCTTGATGGAGCTTTATGTCTAGATATGTGGAATGTTGTGAATACCAATTAAACTCTGGTTGCCATTTGCTAAATTTAAAATGAAAGGCCTCATTGTTCACTGGTAATACCTGCTTTGCTAAAATTAACATTTAACCCAGAGTATCCATGAAGTACTTTCAATAAGCTTGTCAGTTCTGGTAAGTCCATCTGGGGATCCTCAGAAACTATTAAACAATCATCAGAAAATAAGAACAATACATTTGCAACCATGTAATTTAGGAGAAAGTTTAATTATCTGGTCTTATGCTTCTAATGAATAAAGCAGGTGATAGTGGGAGGCCTTGGCTAATGCCTTTACACAATAAAAAGGACATTGATAGTGCAGAATTAGCATAAACCCCAGCTAAAGGTCTATTACAAAGAGCCTGAATTGTACTTACAAATGCTTCTGGGAGACCAAAGATGACCAGCATTTTCTATAAGGAGTTCCACTTGATAGAGACAATTGCTTTCTCAAAATCAATCAAAATCTCAACAGACAGGTTAGGGAGTTTCTTGCATATATGGTAACAAGGTATGAACATTGTCTCTACTGGTTCAACTCTTTACAAATCCCACTTGAGACTGATTGACAAGCTGTAGGGAATAAAGGAGACAGATGTGTCTAGAAAATTCTGGGAAGTAGTTTCACATTCACATTCACATTGATCATAGATATAGGTTTGAAATTTGTGATTTTAGTTGGATCCTGCCCTTGCTTGGGAAGGACAAGAATTCTTGATTCCCTCATTGAAAGAGGTGTAGAGCTATTTTTCCCATATTTCTTAAAATATACTTTCTAGTGGTTATATTATTATGCTCAAAAGTAATTTATATAACTTTGTGTTGAGGCTATCTGGGCCATGTGAATTATCTTGAGAAATAGTCTGGATTGCCTTTAGAATTTCTTCCTCATGTATATACTGATTAAGTACTTGTGTCACAAAATGATTTACCTTAGGAGGTCTTAAGGACTTTATAAAATTACTTAACTTTTCTGAGGAATCCACACTGTTATCCTTGTCTGAGTATAGAGATGCATGGAAAGCCTTAAATGACTTGCTAATAACTTGAGGTTCTGAGATGACATCAGTAATTTCTAACAAGTAAGGATCAGGGGTCTGAATGGAGAGATGAAAAATCAGCAAACAAAGGAGAGTAGTAGTGCTGAAATTGAATTCATCCTCAAGGCTTGGTGAGTACCTTCACAAGATGAACCCTATTTTCACAAAATCTCACCAAGGCGACACTGATATATAGACTGTATTTTATATAGCATATATCATGGCTAGAAGTAGGTTAAAAAATAAAAAAGATAGCTGGGTACACAAGACCCAGGGGAAAAAAAAGTGCCCAGTCCTGGTAGGCACACTGGTGCCAGGACTGGAAAAAAATGACAGTGTAGAATCCTCAGGACATGGGAACATTCCTAAAATGGGGCTAGGCCAGATCCAGGTGGAGCATGTCCCCCCATTATAGAAGGAAGTAACAGTCCACAAAAAAACACAAAAATTGATAGGCCAAAAAAGGACCATAAAGATGATAGAGTGGACTGTTGAGGATAAGAAAGAAATTATGTATTGTTACTATTAAGCAAGAAGCCCATAATTTCCAGACGGAAATTATACAAAAAGATTACGAGAGAAATTATAGGAAAGAAAAATACTTCCACAAGAAAAACTGTCAGAAGCTTCAAATAAAAATTTGTGTTCATTAATACAACAGCTGTATGAAAAAACATTACACAAACCAAGAAACCTTGGTCTGTTTGGAAAAAGAAGCAACTGAGGAAGTGCAAAAATATAAATAATACAATCTAGTGACTTTTTAAAGGTATAAAAAAGAAATATGGATATGGCAGAGAAAGAGAGATTTGATATGGTGTAATATTTATGCAAAGGAGAAGGCCAAATTAATCAACATGCTGGAGGGATAGGTTCCTGACCCAGAGACTCCCCAGACTCTGGAATAGATTGCCCATACATGTAAAGCAGAGTGCCTCTTTGGACCTCTTCAAGAGGAACCTTGACGATTGGATGGGAGAAAGGAAATTCACCCCAGGGATCACGTCAGTCACCCTGCTAGACAGGGGTCCAGGAAAGTAAATAATGTGGGAAGAAATAGCCAGGGAATTGTTATGGCTAGGCTTGTATAGGCCCTAGAGCTGATAGCCTAGTACCAACCTATGAACCTATGAACACAAAAAAGGCAGCCCCAAAGATATTTGAAGAGAAAGACAGGTAAAGACATCCAGATATGGAAAATTTCACAATAAAAAATAAGATCACAAAGAGTGAACATAGAACAGAAGATTAGTAAAGAAGAAGTTAAAAAATGTAAGATGAAGTTATGGAATACTTGCAAAGTGAAGAATTTAGTTTAGAAAGTCTAACACAGCTTAGAGCACAGCATGATGGAACGAGTCCCCAAATTATAGAGAAACAGAAGGATCAGGAGACATCTAAAGAAGAAATGTGGACATGGGAAAGAAAAAGATATTTAATATGGTATAATATTTATGCAAAGGAAAAAGCAAAACTAATCAATACAAACAGAGCAGCACCAAAGATATTTGAAGAGAAATACAGGCAAAGACATCCAGATATGGAACATTTTACAATACAAAAAATAAGAAAAGAAAGAGGAAAAGTAGAAAAGATGATTAGATGATTAGTAATGGAGAAGCTAAAGAAATATAAACTGAGGTTATAGATTACTTGTGAAGTGCAGGATTTGGTGTAGAAAATCTAACTCAGAAAACAACACTGCAAGATAGAACAATGGATCCCCAAATGAAACCAGTGGAGCGGGAAACTTCTGATCAGATGTCAGACTGCACAGCAAGGGGAGGAACAAGAAACCGTGGCAACTCTGATGCAGCCAATATTGTGGGATGATAGGCCATTGAGTTCCAATATGAAGAGCAATGGATGACACAGGATGAAAATGAAGAGAATGTGGTACAGGAAGATGCTGTGGAAGTATCTGTAGAATGCTCACAGGAAATGAAGAGCAGATAATATGCCCTCAGTGTAGAAGAAAATGATCTAAGAGAAAATTTGCTTGATTTAATAGAGATGGACAGATATATTAAGATCAATGAAAGAAACAGACTACAGAAAGTCAATAAAACCCAAAAAGTTAGAAGCTTGATAAAACAAATGAACACAGTAATTAGGACTGTCCGCTGAGATTCATGCAATATAACAGAAGTAAATATGATATATTGTTGTTCAGCTAAATTAATAACAGATAAAGTCTTACTACAAAAACACATGACAGTAAGGGAAAGGAAGGGGAGAAATCAAATGCCACCATGGAAGTATTGAATAGAGAAAACCATAAAGCAGTTAAGACAAGAAGTGTCACTGTTAGAACAGTATAGAAGAGGGAACAGATCAAGAAAAAATACTCAGAAAGATAGATGTCATAAAAGCAATGCACAGTATCAGTACAGATCAGGAGTTATCATACACTATTGCAAACAATAAACTAAAAATATCAGCAAAGGCAGAAAGACTTGGATACACAGATAGATAAAAAGGAAAAGTACAAAACAAGCAATTTATTGATGATCCCAAAAAGTTTTATAGAGAATCGGGAAACAAGCCAAAAGCAATTGAAACACCACAAAAAAAGAAGAAATCGATGCATTTTGGAGAAATAGCTATGAAAACTCTGTGGAACATAACAAAGATGCTAAACTGATAGAAGTAAAAGAAAGAATAAGAAGTTCAAAGGTACAACATATGCAATGGGATGAAATGATGGCCAGAGAGATTGAAACAATGTTTAGAAAAGCTCTTAAATGGAAAACCCCAGGCCGAGATGCCATACCTAATTTCTGGTTAAAAGTATTAATATCTTTACATAAAGATTTAGCCTTGAGTAACAACTATTTATATGCGCACCCCAAAGAGACACCAGTCTGGGTAACAGGAAAAACAATACTCCTACTTAAGAGTGAACCTGCAAGCCATCCTAAAAACTATAGACCAATAACTAAATATATAAACAACAAATAACTAAATATTCTTCAGCTTCATACCACAAATCAAAGTCCTCGCTCAACAAATAAATAAATACTACACATGTCCAAATCCATTAATACGGTAGGGGACTCATTATTTTCTCATTGTGTAGCAACAAGGTGGAATTCACTACCTCACAGCATCAGAATCAACACAAATACCAACCAATTGAAAAAGATTGTTAAGAATTATCTTAATAACACCTGGCTTTGTCCCTGTACTACTTCAGGCTAATTAGTTTAATAACAACAAAACAAGCGAAATGAGGGCAAATGCTCAGAAAGTTAAGCACTTCTTCTTCTTCTTTCGGCTTTTCCCGGTTAGGGGTCGCCACAGCGGATCACCTTGTCCGCACATTGAATGGCAGTGGAGTTTTACGGTGTCGAGTTGCCAGCCCGGCGCCCAACCTTCCACAGAAGGCACACTCACACGCACACCTAGGGCCAATTTAGAGTGTCCAATCCACCTGCAGCATGTCTTTGGGATGTGGGAGGAAACCGGAGCACCCGGAGGAAACCCACGCGACCACAGGGAGGACATGCAGACTCCGCACAGAAGGCACCCCAGCCGAGGATCGAACCGGAGAACCTCTTGCTGTGAGGCGGCAATGCTAACCACTGCACCACCGTGGCCGCCCTCAGAAAGTTAAGCACAATAAATGTAAAAGATAAAAATAGTACCAGAGCACTCCACAGTGCAGAACACACACACAATCCAGTTGCAGTATAAATTGAAGTCCAAACACGTAATGTGTAAACCAAGGTTTATTAATCATTCATAAAATAATTCAGGTTAGCACTTTCACCCCCACGGGCTTCTTCAGACCTATTACATCTCATAGCTAATGCTATCAATATTTAAACTAAATTCTTTATGACATCATTAATTATTTAATTGAGATAGTATCAAATTAACCGATGGAAATCCATATAAATTTCTGGTGTAAGTATTCGACCAAGAAACAACTTCTATTATAGAAGTTAATATATAAAATATACAAAATATATATATAAAAGTTATGTAAGGAGTGTATGAAAAGATGTATATGGAAGGATGTGTGTGTAAAATATATATGTATATATATAAAAAAAAATGTAAAAATTGTATAGCAAATACATGCATATATATCAAACATTTAAAAACTATTATACATGCAAGTTATACAAATTCATATAAAAACTATATAAAAACATTACATGACATTTTCAAATGCAGTATACTATCTAAATAAACTAATTTGAACATTTTTTTATCTAACAACTAGCCTTCTGTTTTTCAGGGTTGGTTTGATAGGGACCCTATCATTGACTCCAGGTATCTGGTCTGCCCTTAGCATGATAATCCATCTAGCCTCTTTCCCTTCTGTGACATTTCTTATATCAGCACCCCTAGAATTGGGTGTATTGATTTGTAATACCTGGAATTTAAAACTGGGTGTGTCATCCATATTCATTACATGCTTTGATAATGCCTTATGAGTGGATTTTATACGTATACTATACAAATGTTCCTGTATCCTTTCATGTAATTGTCTATCGGTTTTCCCTACATAGAATGCATTGCATGCCATACGTCAAGCTAGACATCACATGCTGTGTGTCACAATTAGCTGAAATATTAAAGTAAAACTGTTTCAGTGTGACAGGTTGTATGAAACAGGTATCTTCAGACACAAATGGACAATAGTTACATTTGTGACATGGTCTAATACACTGTATTGTATCTTCTCTATCAAGTATAGATGGACCTCTAGGGTAACAGAGTAATCTATGCAGATTAGACTTATTTCTATATACAAATGTAGGTCTTTCTCCTACTATCTCCTTTAACTTGGGGTCTATGGTTAGGACTCCCCAGTTTCTGTAAAAAAATGTCTTTCACACTACTAATGTCTTGCGTATAATTCATCGAGACTCTAACTGTAGGTTTACTAGTTGTCATATTGATGACGCGGGGTCTCTCTGGTGTTTCTCTTGAGTCTGTAGAACCTGTAAAATATGGTTGTGCAGACAGAGCTCTCAACTGATGTACCCCTTCAATCCCTAGATTTATCTCTTCTGGTGTATAGGATCTGGCGGCTAGCCTCTCATGTAACTGGTATAGCTCATTCTCAAACCCTTCATCTGTAGGATTTAGATGTGATGCTCTTATTGCTTGTCCTCTCACTATATTATGAAAAACAAAGCGGGGATGCACACTACCTCTATGTAATAGGGAATTTTATAACACAATTTCCTATACACACCTGTATTAAGTAGACCACTGTCTAACCTTTCAATGTATACATCTAAGAATGATATCCATTTATCTGATTCCTCCAGTGTAAATTTCAAAAAATCGGTCAGGGAGTTGACCTCACAAAAGAATTTCTGTAATTCATCATCAGATCTTGTCCACAGAAGAAAGAGGTCATCCACATACCTAACATAAAAAATGACATGCCTCTTGAAGCTATCCAATAAGAATAGCTTTTCCTTTTCCCAGTCTGCCATCACTAGGTTGGCGTAGCTATTGGCACAGGAAGTGCCCATAGCCATGCCATCCCTCAGAATGTAAATAGTATAATTGAACATAAAAATATTGTTCTCAAAAATTACCTCTAGTAATCCAATAATTAACTCAATCTGAGACATAGTGTAATCAGTGTTCACCCTTAGACATCTCTGTATATTCTCTAATCCATGTAGGTTAGGTATTACAGTGAATAGTGATTGGACATCAAGAGTCACTAATTTAAAATATGTGTCAGTCAGTAATACATTTATTCTACTATAAAGGTCCAGTAAAAACTGTTTTGTATCCCTCAAAATGTGACTGAAACTATCCACAACTTTTCTGAGTTGTTTTTCAATGTACAAGGAAAGGGGCTCAGTGACCCATCCTCTCCCTGCCACAATAGGTCTCATGGGTGGATTGTGTGGGTTTTTATGGACCTTGGGTAATCCTTGGATAACAGGAATCAGTGGATTGCCCACTGTAAAAAAATGTATACAAATCCAAGCCAATGACTTCACTCTTAAGTAAGTCCTCTAACATACTTCTAATTCTCCTAACTTGTGTTTCTATATCAGCCATGGATATTATAGAATAAAAATGACTGTTGTTCAGCATTGACCTCGTATTATCATCATAATCTGTTCTATTCATAATTACTACAGGTCCTCCTTTGTCAGCGGGTCTAATCATTAGTGTATTATTATTCCTCAAATTATTCATAGCAACTCTCTGTTTGGGATTCAAATTACCATACCATTTCTTTCTGCTATTATTATTTAGTTCATGTAAATCCTCTTCTACCATTTTAACAAAAGCATCTAATAATGGATGTAGTGTAGGAATATATGTACTCAGTCTCTTAAAACTTCTATCTGCACACAATGGAGAATGTCCCCCATAATCTAGTTTAAGTTGAACATTTCTTCTAAATAAATTAGTATCAATCACTAAGTCTGGTAAATTGCTTTTCATTGAAGGGATGAATGAAAGTCCCTTATTAAGTACAGAAAGTTCATCTTCTGTTAAAACTCTATTAGAGAGATTCCATACTAACGTCTGGGTATTTTCTCCCACATCCTTTTGAGCAGTGGGCCTAGATGTTCCTCCCCTGAGCCCTTGCGTTTTTGTCTACCTCTGCTCATTGACCTGTTTCTCCCTCCCATGGGGGCCTCGTTGATAGGGAAAGGAGTGTGTTTGTTTATTACTTTATAGGAATTTACATTTGGAACCTTTCTTCTAACAACAGGTTCCTGTGATGTAGCATTGTTATTCAAGGAAATATTGGGCATGTTCGAGGTACCTGGATCTATACATTCTGATGGTGGATAAACCATTGAGTGTGTGTCAGCATTTAATGATGTTGTTACTACCACTTGATTGCTATCCATTTCTACTGTGCTTGCCCCTGTATTAGATGCTAGAACAGGGTCTGAAGTAGTCTGTTGTAAATTACTAAGAATGACATTATCCTGCACACTCATATCAGTACTGTCTATATCTACACTATTACTAGTGCTCTGTATACCTTTAACATTTAAGGTGCGAGTAAAATAATTTTTATTTACAACATCACATTCATTAACAGTGTGAGTACCACATTCCCTGTAATCAGTGTTTCTTGCATAATTAGTCCTCGGCCAAGTGAAGACATGGCCATTTTTGAAATCAGCAGTATCTCATTGAATTTTGGAACGTTTCTGTTCCAACAGCTTTTTTTCAAAAAGATATACATTGTCTAAAAGCCTTTCCATTAATTTGTCCACAACGGCTGTTGGATATGTAACTGTAACATAATTTTGACAAGCTCGTATTTTTTTTTGTAACTCTAGTTCGTGAGCTGAAAAAAAGTCATTGAGTAGTGTCATGTATTTAACACTCACCTCAATATTCAGCTGTTGCCACTTGTAGAGTAGTTCTGGAAATAGTGCTCCAGTCGTCGGCATCTTAAGTATTCTCAGTCCTCTTGGTATAATTTTCCTGTCTATGCAGACCTCGAAGTGTTGTGTCTGCGTCTGTAACTTCTTTAGTTTCAAGAAATCCACTTCTAGCAGCTCAAAATATTCTGTTATCCCATGCAGTATCTCTGTCAACTCACCACCCTCAGTCTCTTCCTGTTCAGTCACAACAAACGTCATCAGAGGGTTGTCACGTCCTGATACGCACTCAGAAAACCTATTTGGTTCTTTCCAGTTCATTGAAGCTGTTCCCAAATTGTAGGGTAATTCAATTCTCACAGGTTCCTGTCTCTCTTATCGCAAATGTAACAAAGTATGTTAAAAACAACAAAACAAGCGAAATGAGGGCAAACGCTCTGAAAGCTAAGCGCAATAAATGTAAAAGATAAAAATAGCACCAGAGCACTCCACAGTGACCAGAAGACATACAGAATCCAATTGCAGTATAAATCGAAGTCCAAACACGTAATGTGTAAACTAAGGTTTATCAGTCATTCATAAAATAATCCAGGTTAGCGCTTTCACCCCTACGGGCTTCTTCAGACCTATTACATCTC
Organism: Protopterus annectens; assembly: GCF_019279795.1. NCBI lineage: Eukaryota > Metazoa > Chordata > Ceratodontiformes > Protopteridae > Protopterus > Protopterus annectens. The sequence continues at coordinate 606,989,781 of NC_056737.1, read as the reverse complement.
ATAGCTAATGTTACCAATCTCCTTTCTTTCGGCTTTTTCCCGGTTAGGGGTTGTCACAGCGGATCACCTGTCTGCTCATGATTGGCAGTGGAGTTTTATGGTGTTGAGTTGCCAGCCCGGTGCCCAATGTCCTGGCAGCTGCAGATCACAAAGAAATGTTAAATTCTGAGTTCTGTTAGCCAGGGAACTAAATCAGAAGTGACATGAATCAGCAGTAATGTGTATTATCATTTTATGGACTATCTCAGAAAGAAAGAAGTGCATTTTGTATCTTTTTCTGGACCTCTTAACAACTCACCAACACTTGCTTTGCTCCGTAAGTAGGATTTAGATCTTAGTATTTCTCTTAGAGATAGATAGGAATATAGCAAGATTAGTCTAGCTATTTTCTATATTTATGTCAGACTGTCCTACAATATAGTTTTAAATTATTTCCTGTGATTTCTGAGCTCTGTATTGTCACTGTGTTGAATTAATGAGTATTGTATTGTGTTTTTATTATTTATTATTAAATATTTTAAACCTTCTAACTGTTGCTGTTTTGTGTAGAGATAATTTAAGCTGTTAGCATACTTGCATGTATTAGGTGATACTGTACAATCCACTCCAATAGCCTTAGCCCTGGGTCACACTTACTATTTGGATTACAGTAACATTACAAAGTAGAACTGGACACCCTGTGGTTAGGGCCTTTATAGTAGCTGGTTGGTGGCAGTTGGTACTACCTTATGGTCTGGCAGAATGGGGCATAGCTAGTGAACCTGTGCCAGTCTTCCCCACAAGTGTCTCTGTGTTTGTATATAACTCAAAGTGTGTATGTGTCAGCTACTTGGGCAGGGACATGAAGCACTGGTTGATCAGAGAGGGTGTTGGAGGATTTGACTTGACCACTCAGCTGAGATCTGAACCCTAGAGCTGTGCCAGTGGGGAGTCTTATTGGGATTCTGGAGAGAAAGGTAGAAACCAGCCCCAGACTGACTGTGATCTCTATGTGCTCTTAAGGGAAATTGTACTTTACTGTGTGTGTACTTGTTATTCTTCCAATGTGGACACCCCTCACTGGTGTTAGTGGTGAGGATTAAGGCTCCTTGATTACTGGGCCAGTGCACGGGCATCACATTTTAATTACTTGGCAGTGGTGTAATATCCACATCAGATATTAATTGGCTGATAATGGTGAGTTAGCCACATCACATATTGATTGGCTTGTAGTGTTGTGGATAGTGAATTCATGTAGCTTGTATACAGTGATCCCTGAAGGTGTTTTTGTAATCTAAATCAGCCACACAGTGAACATTCAGAGTTCAGATCACAATTGTTTTATTTCTTTTGTTATCTTAGTTAGTCAGGGAGACCACGCAAGCATGTCAGCAGAGGAGTATTGCAAACTGACAAAGATCCATTTGGCTGAGATATGCCAGGCTAAAGGACTGGTGCATAGAAAGCTGACCAAGGCAGACATGACTGTAGCTTTGGTCACAGCTGCATCCAAGAATACCAACCAGGAAGATGATCAGACTGGCGGTGGAGATGTACAACACTCAGAGAATGGACAGCTCAACCTTTCTACAGAGGACTTAAAAATCCATCTGAAGCTAAAGATACTTGAGTTGGAGGTGAAGCATTTGGAAATAGAAGCAGCAGAGAGACTGAGGCATCTAGAGACTGAGGAAAATGAGAAACTGATATGCCTGGAAGCTGAGGAGAAGGAGAGGCAGAGGCAACATGAAAAAGAGATGCTGACTCTTTGCCAGAGTCATGAAGGTAATGGAGAAGGGAGTAACCAAACCCCAGAAGCAATAAAGATCAGTAAATTTCTTCCACAGTTTACAGAGGGGGATTATTTTGATAGTATCATTCATATGTTTGAGAGGGCATGTAAACAGTATAATGTTGACCAAGGGCTCTGGATATGGTTCCTGATTTCCTTACTCCACGGTAATGCTGTAACCGTTTTGTCCAAATTGTCTAACAATGACTTTTTAAATTATAATGCTGTAAAGAATTGTTTTCTAGAATTTTTTTAAGCTAACACCTAAAGCTTATAGGAAAATGTTTAGTGAGCATAGATGCAAGGCAGATGAAAGTGTGTGTGAATATGTTGCTGAACTAAGCACTTATTTTCATAGGTGGGTGAGTGGATATTAGGTCACCACTTCTGAAGGGCTGGCAGACCTTTTGGTGAGGGAATAAGCCCTTAGCACTTTGCTTGAGGACATGAGGATATGATTAGCTAATAGACAATGCTCTACTGTAGATGAGTTGGGGAAGAAGGGAGACCTATACCTTGCAAACAAGGCATCACTGCACAGGAAACGGACACCTAGTGCTACTCATGGGTCTAAGGGAATCCATGGTGGGTAGCCCAGACTGCTCCAATGGAATCTGACAGTAGCAGAGGAATCCACTAGTCCAGGTACATGTCCAGGACCTAGGGTTAAATGTTTTGAATGCAACCAGTGGGGTCATGTAGCATATAGATGTCCATGGAAGGAAGGTGGGGAACAAAAGATGAGGGAGCAAGTAAGTGGGAATAACAAAATGCTAATAGTGGGTTGTCTTGCGACAACAAGGGTTCCAAATTGCCACAAGAGGATATATCCTATCCTAGTGAATGACAAAGGGACCAGTGCTAAGAGAGACACAGCCTCTGACATAACCATTGTGAAGCCTGCAATGGTCACAGAGGAGCACTACCTGCCTGGGCAGTCTACTCCAGTCAGAGCTCTAGGAGGGACCCCATGACAAATACCTTTGGCTACTTTTGGCTAGGGTTCACCTTAACTGGGAGAGTGGAAAAGGAAGCCAGTAGGTAGGTGTGTTTGAGGATATCCCTGCAGATGTCCTGATAGGGAATGATTTTGATAATGCAGTTACACTCAGTCAGGCTTGGAGACAAGCATGTGAATCTGGTAGTGTGGGGGAGACCCAGACATACTTGCAGACAGGACTGGTGAGGTGGTTACTTCAGGGAGGGAGCTACCCTGTAGCAGTGAGACTGAAGGTGAGCCACAGCTGCTTGTGGGTACTGATGTTCCCTTGGACAGAATGACTGCAAGGGCAGAGATGAGTAGTAGTACCATGGCTGATAGTGAGGCACTGCTGTCAAAGGATGCCCAGACTTCCTGTGGAAGGAGAGCTGGGGAGGATTATAAAGACAGAGTTGAGAAAGGCTCAGCTGTTGGACCCTACATTACAAGGATGAGGCAGGTAGCTAGTGAGGCACCTGATTTTCAAGGGAAGGGGGATTCTGTATACTGGGACAAAGGGTTACTGTACAGAGAGGGGACCTCTGAGGGAGGGCTAGAAGGTAAGAGAATAAAGCAGTTTGTAGTGCCTAGAGCCTACCATCTGACACTTCTAGCCATAGCAGGTCATATGGGCATAAAAGGTACAAAGAGACATATTATGCAGAACTTTTATTGGCCTGGGATTTTCAGAGATGTAACAGGGTACTGCAGGACCTGTGGGCAGTGCCAAAAGGTAGGAAATGCAGGAGATAAGGTGAAAGCTCATTTAATGTCTTTGCCTGTGATTGAGGAGCCATTTCAGAGGGTAGCTATGGATATTGTGGGGCATCTGAGTACCCCATGTTCCACAGGGAAAAAGTATATCCTAGTGGTAGTAGATTATGCTACAAGATACCCTGAGGCAATGGCTTTGCCCTCCACTGAGGCAGAAAAGGTGGCAAATGCTTTTTTAAAGATTTTCAGCAGGGTAGATTTCCTGAAAGAAATACTGACCGACAGAGGTGCCAATTTCAAGCCAGACCTGCTGACTTGTCTGTGGAAGTATTGTGGGGTGAAGCACCTAAAGACCACCCCTACCATCCCCAGACTAACTCTACACTAAGGTTTAGGCTACTGGAATTTGTAGACCAGTTTAAGAGGGATTGGGACAAATATTTGCCCCATCTATTGTTTGTTTACAGAGGGGTTCACCAGAAATCCATAGGTTTTTCACCCTTTGAGTTGCTGTATAGGCATAGGATGAGAGGGCCTATAGACTTAATTTGAGATGAGTGGGAGGGTGAGTGTGAATCCCACAAGGAGTCTGTTGTGGCATATGTCCTAAACCTCAGGACAAGGCTCAGGGAACTCATGGGCTTGGCCCAGGAGAAACTGTTAGAAGTCCAACAACAGAAAAAGGTCTAGTATGACAGGATTGCCTGAGCTAGAGAGTATGATGTAGGGCAACAGGTAATGGTTCTCATTCCTGCCAGACACAACAAGCTGCAGACAGCTTGGGAGGGACCCTACAAGGTGGTAAGGAAGGTCAGTGATGTTAACTTCATGGTAGAACTGCTAGGCAGGAGGCAGGGGCACAAATTGTACCATGTTAAAATGATGAAACCTTACCATGATAGGGAGGCCCTTGTGCTGAGTATTTGCAGTGGATTGCAGGAAGAGTCTGAGGGAGATCTGGTGACTGATCTCCTCAATGAGGCTCGGACTGACATCTCAGTGGAACGGGTAGCAATGTCCCAGCAGCTATCTCCTACCCAGTTTCAAGAAATCCAAGCAGTGTTACAGGAGTTTGGGGACATGTTCACTGGGAAACCAGGGTGCACCCCCCCTGGTGCAGCACCAGGTGAATACAGGACCCCAAAGTATTAGACAGGCCCCTTATAGGGTGTCCGAGAGAGTCAAATACACTCTGAAATAGGAGATACAGGAAATGTTGGAACTAGAGGTAATTCAGGAGTCCAACAGTCACTGGACCTCCCCAGTGGTGCTGGTGCCAAAGAAGGATGGCAGCACCAGGTTTTGTGCGGACTACAGGAAATTAAATAGTCAAACAGAGTCAGATGCTTATCCCATGCCTAGGACAGATGATGCCCTAGAGCAGCTGGGTGGCCCATTGATCTTACCAAAGGTTACTGGGAGGTGCCCTTGACTCCCAGTGCTAGAGAGAGGTCAGCCTTTGTGATCCTTTTGGCTTGCATGAGTTCATAAATATGTCCTTTGGGATGAAAAATGCCCCAGCAACTTTCCAGAGGCTTGTAGATCATATCCTAGTGGAAGCAGGAGATTTTTCCCTTGCTTACCTAGATGATATTGCCATCTGCAGCCATTCCTTGCAAGAGCATCTTCAGCATATCAGGGAGGTGCTGGCTAGACTACAGCGGGCAGGGCTGGCCATTAAGCTCAGCAAATGTCAGGTGGGTATGGCAGAGGTCTCCTACCTGGGACATAGAGTGGAGAGTGGTAAAATCAGGCCAGAACCTGCCAAAGTGGAAGCCATTCAGGCATGGCCTGCACCTGTTACCAAAAAACAGGTGACAGCATTTTTAGGGACAGCAGGGTACTGCAGGAAGTTGGTCCCCGGTTATAGTACCATAGGTGCTCCCCTCACAGACCTGACAAGGAAAAACAGGCCAGATGAGGTAGTACGGACCATGTGAGCAGGCATTTCATAAGCTTAAAGAAGCTTTGGGAGGACCCCCTGTATTAGCCAGTCCAGATTACAGCAATGAATTTGTTGTGCAGGTGGATGCTTCGAACCATGGGGTAGGGGCTGTATTTAGCCAGATTTCTTCAGAGGGAGAAGAGCACCCAGTGGTTTATCTCAGTCATAGGCTTCAACCCAAGGAGAAATGCTATGTAACTGTAGAAAAAGAATGTCTAGGCATAGTGTGGGCACTGCAGAAACTTCAGCCTTATCTGTATGGAATGAAATTTACTGTAGTTACAGATCACAATCCCATAACATGGTTACATTGAGCCAGCCATCAAAATGCCAAGTTACTAAGGTTGAGCCTAGGGTTGCAAGCATATGATATGTCAGTGCAGCACCATAGTGGGGTTAGCAATGCCAATGCAGATGGGCTGTCAAGATGGGGAATGGGGTAAGGTATACCCAGATAGACTCAACCCTCTCAAACAACGTTTCTCAAGGGTCACTTGAAAAACTAACTTGAGTTCTTAGAGGGGGGGGTGATAAACTAAGGGGCTGCCAGCCCAGCTAGATAGAATTTTGTAAATAGTCCTATGTCCTTCTAAATATTAATATGATCCACAAGCTTGTTTGACAAATGTAAGAAAACTGTGTTATGTGCTGAGCTTCAAACATGTAACCACCGTACACCCTGCTGGAAGAAAGTTGATAAGTAAAGAATTCTATGACTGTCTGTGATCTCAAGCTAGGAGACAGGATATCTGCAGATGGAAATTCTTTCTATTGTCTTAAGACAGAGATAATTACTAGGTTTCACATGGAAAGTGTATTTTCTTGCTGTGACTTTCTGGCAGCTGCAGATCACAAAGAAATGTTAAATTATGAGTTCTGTTAGCCTGGGAAGTAAATCAGCAGTAACAAGAATGATGTCATCTGAAATGACTCAGCAGTAATGTGTATTATCAATTTAAGGACTATCTCAGAAAGAAGTGGATTTTATATCTTTTTCTGGACATGTTAACTCACCAGCACTTGTTTTGCTCTGTAAGTAGGATTTAGATCTTAGTACTTCTCTTAGAGATATACAGGAATATAGCAAGATTAGTCTAGCTGTTTTCTATATTTATGTCACACTGTCCTACAATATTGTTTTAAAGTATTTCCTGTGATTTCTGAACTTTCTATTGTCATTGTGTTGAATTAATGAGTATTGTATTGTGTTTTTATTATTTATATAATTTAAGCTCTTAGGGTACTTGCATGTGTTAGGTGATACTGTACAAGCCACTCCAATAGCCTTAGCCCCGGGTCACACTTACTATTTGGATAACAGTAACATTACACAGTAGAATTGGAACCCTTTGGTAAGGGTTTTTATAGTAGCTGATAAGGGTAGTTGGTGGCATTTGGTACTACCTTATGGTCTGGGCAGAAGGGGGCATAGCTTGTGAACCTGTGCTAGCCTTCCCCACCAGTGTCTGTGTTTGTATATAACTTAAATCTCAAAGTGTGTGTGTTTGGGTGTGTGTGTGTGTGTGTGTGTGTGTGTGTGTGTGTGTGTGTGTGTGTGTGTCAGCTACTTGGGCAGGGACACAAAGCACTGGTTGGGCAGAGAGGGTGCTGGAGATTTTGGCTTGGCCACTTGGCTGAGATCTGAACCCTATAGCTGTGCCAATGGGGAGTCTTATTGGGGATCTGGAGGGAAAGGGGGAACCAGCCCCAGACTGACTGTGATCTCTGTGTGCTCTTAAGGGAAATTGTACTTTACTATGTGTGTACTTGTTACCCTCCCAATGTGGACGCCCCTCACTGGTGTTAGTGGTGAGGATTGAGGCTTCTTGATTACTGGGCCAGTGCATGGGCATCACACATCCAAAGATACATCTGTATCCCCCTTGCTGTTTTATAATGAGGATTGCTGGATATTTAAAATATATTGGGATACAGTTTTTTGTAGCACAACTTCTAAACTTCTGCAAAATCTTTCCTTTTACATACAGTCTTCTTCAAGAAGTCCTGAAGAGGTTTTACAGAATGTCCCTCCAACAAAAAAGGTTTCCCTCTTTAACATTTTCCAGTAAAAGCAGCACCAGTTCTTTATCTTGTAAAATTCAGTAATCGAAAATTACGATGCTGGGGTGGTGGTGGTACTTGATTGGCCTTTCTTAGATTGTGGTTTAGTTGCGCTGTCAAAACCTGTCTTCTAACTGCAGCATATTTAGCTTTTAAAACTCCTTTCTTTAACTAAATCCTAGCTTTACCTCATCTCATCTCATTTAAAGAGACAGATATGTATTAAATGTTCACAGAAATTAATTCTTTATTTATAAGTAACCTAGCTATCATTTGGATTCATGGGGGTTTGTTGGTGGCAGTCATAGTGGATAGCATTATTGTGAGTCAGTATCACTGAAAAATCACCTACAGTGATAAAGAAACAGTATTTTAACAGGAAGGCCCCCTGTACCCCTATGGTGGAGAAATCCCTCCCCAAGCTTAGTCTAACTCCATAGTAGTACAACAGTGAGGAAAATGCCACACTCAGTGATTTTGGAGAGCAGTTTTCAGTGATACTGATTAGCAGTACTCACCAAGAATGCTGTTGGTGAATCAACTGGATCCCCTATCATTTTGTGTTAAAACATGCATTTGTAAACAGAGAAAATTGGCACAATATTTAAATAAGGGGCCAAGTCTCATTCTTGTAGACCTGTCTTTGTTATATTAAATAAAATGCTGTCAGAATCTAAGATTGTGTTGTTTTTCTTTACTTTCCAGTAACTGTGTAACCAGTTTCTGTTGCTACTTCACAAAAATCTATTTTAGCTTGCAAATATTAAATCTTTTTATCAGGGTATATATACATTTAGAATCCTTGATTAGCTAGCTCTTTGCAGTTCATTAAACAATACACTCAGTTACACTGTTTACTCATTTTACCTAATTTTATTGATTTCTTTTTCTCATTTCTACTAATTTCCCTCCTCCAATGGGAATCAATACTGTTTATAACATTTTGTTAAAGCAATTTTAACATACAAAACATCCCATAGTAATGTTGTCTTTAAAATAAAGTTCTTCGTAACTTTAGGAAAAAAATCTCATGATGAAGACGCATGATAAAAGCAGTTTGACTGTAATTGAAACTGTGTTAGCAATTACCAGTGCATAGTTTTAACCACTCTTTAAATGATGGAAGGTTTATATCATGTCTACCTTGATTTCCCCTACTGCTGGAATTTTTTAAAACAATTTGACATTGTCCTTGTAAGTTCTCTTATTAAACTGATTAAATGCACGTTAGACGTTTTCTGACACATTCATTTTAACCTAAGATGTCAAAGTCTGGAGTGCATTATTTGGTTCAAGTTGTTTAATTGTACATATGCTGTTATTGCATATTTAAATGTTAACCCCTCTTTTGGTCATTATTGCAAATATATAAGATATGCTTTATTCTTTAATATCTTAGCAATACAATTTGTCTTTACTTACCCGTTTAAGTTTTAACCTAGCCAAATTATTAGTAGAACACTCTTTTTATAAAAAACTTGTCTTAGATCATGTGAAGATGTCTTTTTATAGTGGGGGAGTCTGCTCAATCCCAGCTACATATGGATGTAGAACTGTGCCTGAATATCTTTTTTTACCTTATTTAAGGCTGCTGGTTTAATTAAATTCCTTAGGATTCACATAATTTTTCTGCATCCATGTTTATTTCCCAAAACAGGATGGTTAATTAGCATGACAGAGAGAGAAATTCTTTTTTTAAAATGCATTTTATTTGTATTTTTATTTTTATACCATTTGAAAAAAAAAACATACCACAATATATAAAGAAATTACAAGACAAACATAATACAAAACTGAAAAGAGAGGAATAAAACAGTAAAAATAAAAACACAAATTATATACAATATTTACAAAATATATACAATTGTTAAATTTCAGCACCAAGCTTGAGCTTTATTGTTGTAAAATTCATGATAAAAGTGAAGTGGCTCTGTTTTAATTTACAGTTGACATTACCAAATCTCATGCCTTTATTTACTGTTGCAAGTCAAATTTGTGATTTTATATTACTTTAAAAGCTTTAGAATGTAATGGCTGATTGTATTACCCCAAAAGGGTTAGGTCTTCAGAGCGGGGGAGAGGGGAATGACAGAGAGAAATTCAGATTCATAGATATGGTACAGCTGCAATGAGAAAGACCTCAATAGCTGCCCATTACAATGTCTCTGAATTGAACACTGCCCTGTTAGACACAACTGTGATAGTGATCTCCCTTGCAGCCCATGCACTGTGTTAGCAAAGCCCTCCCCACATATAGATGCACACACACATACACACACTGACAACCCCCAAACCCCTGTGAGTATTCTCATAGGGGTGAATTGGTGACTGCTGTCATTTGGCAGCATTCACTTTTTCCTCCTACAGTAAAATTTTACTCGATCAAGTGATTCAGCAAATCAAATCAGCAGCTGTAGACATTTCCAAGGAAGACCACATGGCTACTTAATATTAGCCACACCTCTGGAGTGCCAGATTAGTTTGCAGCTTCATCCATCCACATGGTGGCCCCCGCAAGGTGAAAATCTGTACAATACAGAAGTGTGTGAATCATAAAGGCTTAGCTCAAAGAGGAAACTGTCCAAGATAAGGTTTCCACACTACTCTAAGACTTTTTGAATCCTAGGACTTATTTCTTACTGTGTTACCCAAAATGTACTTATTTTTTGTCAGCATTAGGTGTACCTTAATTTGCAGAATATTTTTAGTCTTGGTCCATTGTTTAAAATGTCATCATGTTGCAAGCATCTAATGTACACATCGACTATTTCCCTTTTGTTGCACTTTAATGAGCATGCTTGTCAAGTAAGCTTGCTTCTAGAGTTGCTTTGTAAGCAGACATGTAACCAGGAAACTTGTAAGATAGTATTTGTTATGTCAATGTCTGGCAGGTTGATGTGTGCAAAAGGGGCATTTTTTTTGTTATTGAACTTTAAAAAAAGCAATCATGGAACTGGAAAATTCTTTTGTTGATAACAGCAAATCTTTTTTCTTTTTTGTAGTGCATTACTTAAGCCTAATGGTAATTGTTTTTGCACTATTCAGTCTTTCCCTTTAAAAACAAATATCTACCTTATTATTTTCTGAAAATGAATGCACCTGAACTTTCTGTCAAGAACAGTCTCTGTGTCACCTGCAGTATCTGTATGACTAATGAAACAAATTCTACTTTTTATATATAAACTTCTTTCACCTGGGTTTAAAAATTGAAAAAGTGTCTCAAGAGATAGAATCAGTGTCTCATGGCTTCTCCACCTGCACCCATCCAACCCATCCATTGTCAGCCACTAGGTTTGCTATATCTTCTAGCACAGTATAGATGGCTCCATTAACAATGAGCTCTGCGCACAATTGTGTATTGCCTTTGACATTGCAGACATAGCTAAAGAATGTCTTGTGGTTGTTCTTGGCCAGGGAGGCCAAATTTACCACAGATTTGGCTTTGGTATACTTTTATTGTGGTGTTTGTTTAGTTTGATGAGAGTAATGTTATCCTACTGGGTGCTACACCTCTTAATTTTTGCCATGATTTTCTTCCTTCTGTTATACAGCCTACTGATGTTGTGATTCCACCATGGTGGGTTGTTTTTTGAGTTAGTTCTGTGCTTCTTTCTCATGGGTACAGCTGCCTCCATGCAGCTATTAACATGGTTCTATATGGTTTCTGTGACCAATTCCATGTATGCAACAGTGTTCTCAGGGTTTATGAGGGCTTGACAGTTTGCCAGGTTATCACTTAATAGTAGAAAGTTAGAGTAGATCCTGAACATTCCATGGTTAGCTGGGGTTCCAGGCTTTATTTTTACTTCAAAGGAGATCACTTTGTGCTCTGACCTTACCAGAGAAGACATTACACTATGGGGTGTGCAGCGCTTTCCCATATTAGTGAAGACTAGATCCAATATGTTTGCACCCCTGGTTGGTGTATTGACAATCTGGTCCAGGGGGTTTGTATTTACAAAATCCAGGAATCTCTGTGTCTGTACTTTTGGTGTCATATATAATTCCCAGTAATTAAAGTTGCCCATGAATATGGTATTGGGGTTGGATGGTGAGAGTTTCCAATAAGTTTAGCTACGTCTTATGGGTATGGGTTTTCTGGTTCATAGAGGAGACCTACAGCTTGCAAGGAAGTGGTATAGGATTTTGCCTATGGTGATCTACATGTGGAGAAGCTCAAGTGCATTGTTCTGTTTGGCCAGCCTTGAGGTGCATTTATTTTTAATACAGACTGAGACACCTCCACCTTTAGTCCCTGTCTGTGTAGTAGCTGGTCTAAATGTGTGGAAGGCATTATAGCCTTGCACTGCTGATGTGCTCTCCATAGTTTTAAACCATGTCTCAGTGACTGCACAGATGTCACCATTCTCTTATATCCAGTATTGACATGTTTGACTCTTACACAAACAGCACGCACTCCCTTTGATTCAGAAATACATAATGCACTGCACAATCCCATTGCAGTATGTAATACAGAATGAATCAAAGACTGTTGTAGCCCATCAATGGTAAGACATTTCCAGCTTGTAGTGCCACAATTATCACACTGAAGAAAGGTGAATACTAATGCATAAGTCCAGGGGTGTTGCTAATGCAAATTAGACATGTTTGCATCCATAGACTTTAGAACAGGAATAGAATAATAGAACAGAGTGATTCAAAGTAAAGCTTTACCTCACTGTCTCTAGAGCAAGGAGATAAAAATGTACACTGTGAGCTAGAAAAATGCAAAAAAGAATTGGAATATGTACTTTTTCTAAAAATCTTTGTGGTATATCTAAAATTTTACCTTGTCTTTGAATCATAAGATGGTGTTGTTTCTAAAAATTTGTTTCACTGATGTAACTTCCTTTTGGGTCAAATGATTTAATGGAGGGTTATTTAAACTGTGTTCTTTACTTTTCTTTTGTTGTCTGAAGAAGTTTGTTTTAATAAATATGGACGAAAGCGCTTACATTCTTTTAAAATGTAATGTTTGATTCTTGAGTTACCATTCCACTTTTTCCTAGTACTTGTATTACTGGTTTTTGTGTTTTATTTTTTTTGGTTTTTAGTTGGTTTATCATGGATTTGGAGGTAGGGATAGAACAAGGCACTCCTTTGCTGTTTTCACAAGAAGTGCCGAGTTTAAATACAGTGGTCGGCAATCTTACTTTTACTTGTGCAACAATTGTCCCAACAGGTGGATGATTTATCATGTAGAATTTTCCCTTCCTTTTTACCAGCTTCAGGACCTCTTATTAATTCATGGAATACGAGGCAGGATACTTTTGTGGACAATGGAAATCAGCATTTTAGTTCTACTGCCTCTCATGTATCCCAAACGGATCATGTGCGAGCAGACATTCACCCAAACAGTCTCAATGATTTTAATGAAGGCACCAGTGGACCAGGTGACTCTTCCACACTATCACAGTCTTCTATAGGGCTTATTGGTGTTCTAGTATTACAGGAGTGGCTGAACAAGCATCCGGAAGGTATGAGCAGTTCTGATGATTTAAATTTAGGAGCATCAGCCAATGGAAGCGATATTAATAAGAATCTGAAACTCTTTGACTATAAGTTAATTAAATATAAGAAATTACAGCTGGAAATCATTTATTTAAAATAATGTTTACAAAGGCAGCAAATCCCTAAAGGCTTGAGACAGTGACATTTTCCTAACGGCCTTAAACCTAATTCTCCCTTTTATTTTGAACTGTTGAAATTGTTTGATAAACAAGGCTATGACTTTATAGAAATACTGATCAAGCATTATTCTAGACTGTTGGACTCACTTGCAGGGGATTTGGATGTCCTCGATAAGTTAATTAGAACTGATGTTAATTTCCTAAGGTATAAATATGAATATAGTAGATTATTTGAAACAATTGATCAGTATTTGAATAAACTGAGAGAAAATAAAGTTAAAAAAAACTTGAAATGTACAGATATGATTATGAGAAGGGAGTAGCCTATCCCCAACCCCCACCTTCACAAATTTGTGGTAATTCAGGTGGTAACAATGAACTAAGAACTTCTGATACTAATATCAGTGAGGACATTAGTATAAATATTCATGAGGACCATCATGATGTCTTATTGGAACAACAGCTTAAACATAGTGAACGCTTAAAAGAGCAAAAAGGTAAACGGCCAGGGCATACTTCTAGTAGCACTAACAACCAGTCTAATAACCAGGATTTTCATACATCTTCGAGGAGACATCAAACCAATACGAGGAGAATAGGGGGGGCCAATGGCAGAACCCGTGGCCCCAGAGGTCAAACAGTTGTCGCCGGAAATGAGTCCTGGCAACATGAGTGACCACTCTGGACCTGAAGTCAACAGAGAATGTGTACGGGTTGTTACTAATGCACAAGGTGACTTTAAAATTTTCAGTTATGCTGATGTTGATGTTGAAATTTCTTTAGCCAATATTTTGGCTAATGTTTTAACTTTTACTCCATCAAGGAGAGCAGACCTTGCTAGTACTATTTTGGACTTAAAAATGTTCACACGTGAAATGAAATTAACATTATTGTTTGGTTCTGATACTTGTTCTAATGGACAGTTCAGAATCAGTAGTTCATTTAATCCACCACTCCACCCTTTATTAGTTACTTTTGAGCATATTTGTGAAATGGATATGAGGTCACTATTGTGTAAATGACGTAAATGTGATGATATGTATGACTTAAATAAGGATGAACAAGATTTGATTTGTTCTTTACGTTGTTCTAATGTAAGGGTCATGAAACCTGATAAAGGGGGAGGGCTGGTTTTTATGGATATGGGTGACTATCAGTCTAGGATACTTCAAATATTGAATACGGATACATATGAACGTGTGTCACTGAATGAAGTGAATGGGACTTATGCTAGAATTAAATCTCATATCAATGACTTGCTGATTGATTTCTGTATTGATATAAATTTGTATAATTATTTGAATATGCTTTCACCATTAATCCCAGTTATTTTTGGGATCCTCAAAACAAATAAGGACTTACATGACCCTCCTTTATGACCAATAGTGGATGGAAGAAATTCCATCACTTATGCTTGTCCAATATTTGTAGATAGTAAGCTGAAAAGATTTCTTGAACATGAACCCCTAATTTGTAAAGATTCATGGTCCTTTCTTGAAAATTTAATGAGCTTGTATTTAAGGCCGAATTTAATTTCCTAACTGTTGATGTAAGAGATCTATACACAGTCATCCCCCATGAGTTGGGGATTCAATGGGCAACTGATTTTTTTATTAAAGAAAGGAGCAACCACTGACAACATTAGCCTAATAGGGGAATTATTAGATTTAATTTTGGTTACTAACTTCTTATATTTTGATGGCCAGTATTTCTTACAAAAAAGAGGGGGTTGCTATGGGTTCACCATATGGGGCCAGCTTTGCTAACATTGTCATGGCCATTTGGGAACGAGTATTTATTTGTGAACCCCATTATTAGAGAGAAGATATTTTTTACACCAGTTAGCTGGATGATATTTTTATCATCATAAAGGTAATGCTGATACAGGTTTAGAATTACTTGAATATTTTAATAATTCTACTGATTGTCTGGAATTTACTTCTGATTATAATTCTGAAGTGATTTCATTTTTAGATATTGAATTAAGGAAAGGCAAGGTCAATTTTAGACATATCTCAATAATTTTTAGAAAAAGTACATATTCCAATTCTTTTTTGCATTTTTCTAGCTCCCATCCTTTTCACCAAAAATGCTCTGTTGTAAAAGGCCAATTGCTCAGAGCAGCTAGGATGGTCAGTTTAGAACAAGACTTATTCATTGAGTGTGACAATTTAAGGGATATGTTTCTTAAATGAGGGTATCCATCTATTTTAGTGGACCAATTAATCAACAAAGTAAGAGATCTACTGGGTTCTTTAAACCCAATTTTAAATCATGATGGCTGGCTGGAAAGCCGTGGAAGCTTTGGTGACCATAGAGTTCTAGAGAGTGATTTATCGACAACTGGCTTTAGTCTGAGTTTCATTACCCCTTTTAGTATTGATGCTTTTTACCTTAAGGAAATTGTACATACAAATTGGAATGTATTGTTGGATGATTTTAACTTAAAACAGAAATTGGGGGTTGCTTTTAAGAAAGGTACCAATTTTAAAAATGTATTTGATTATAAAAATTCATTTGATTCTATGAAATTTCCTTTAACTAGATGCCTTGGAATATTTAAGTGCAAAGCTTGCCCTTATTGTAAATATGTTGATACTGACAATAATTTTATGGTCTGTAATATCAATTATGAGATCAGGAGTAGGTTTACCTGTAACTCTAAAGGAGTTGTTTGTCTGGCTAAGTGCTTGTTCTGCAAAAGTTTTTATATAGGTAAAACAGAACGCAGATTTAGAGAATGACCATATGAGCATATTTATAGTATTAATAAACTTCATGTTCATAATACCCTAGCCAGACATATTATGACCTTCCCAGAACATCATTTTAAATTCAAAATAATTGAGCAAGTTTTGTCTGATGAAAGAGAGGGTCCCTGGGCTCTTAAACTGGAATGCTGTGAACGTAAGTGGCAAGTTCGATTAAATGTGTGCAACTTTCTTGGGTTGAATGATACATGCTCAGTACAGTGCTTATTAAAATTAAAGGCACTGGATAGGTAACATTTTTGGTTTTAAGTGTTTATATGTGATGGTTTTTATAGTTGTATTTCAATTCAATGTGTTTTTTGTTCTATCATACTATATGGTAGCCAGGTACTTTATGAATGAACTAAGTGTTTATTTAGTTGTAGTTTAGTCTTTGAATTACAAGATGGTGCTGTTTCTAAAGATTTGTTTCAGTGCTGTAACTTCCTTTTGGGTCACATAATTTAATGGAAGATTATTTAAACTGTGTTCTTTACTTTGTTCTTGTTGTCTGATTTAGGGTTGCCACCCCTCCGTTTTTTTGCAGTCTATCCGGAAATCAAACTGATTCTCCAGTAGTCCGGAAAACACTGTACAAACTCCGATATTCTGTTTCAAAAAAGGAAACAGACTATCAGAGTTTGTAAATCGGCTGATTTTCTATGCTTTTTTACAGAAAAGCATAGTAAATCGGCTGAAAGCAGGCATTAGGAATGGAAAAAGAGGGTGTTCCCAGCCAATGATGTCACAGTGATGTCATAAAATAGGTGGAGGAAAGGGCGGGGATGGACATGGATACTGGTGATGCGAGGGGTATGGCCTTACTCCGGTTTTAGCCACAATGAAAGGTGGCATCTCTAGTTTGAAGAAGTCCGTTTTAATAAATACAGACGGAAGCGCTTAAATCATTTAAAATTTAGTGTCTGATTCTTGATTTACCCTTCCACTTCTTCATAGTGCTTGCCGTATCATTTTTCATTAATTATAACTCACTGTTTTACCAAAGTCAGGTTGGAGGTGAGTCCATACATACTCATTACATTTTAAAGACACTAAGAAATTATTCACAGTTATTTTTGTTAAAGAAACCAAATAAGACACTTTTTTTTGTAAAGCAGTAAAACTAAAACATATCTCAAAGTGTTAAGAGTTCCTGAAGCATATCTGTTTGAAAGCTGCCATTGCATTATGATTAATATACTATGAATAGCTCCAGGCCTCTTTAGTGTTTTTTTTTTAATTTATTACTTCGAGTTTCATAAATGAACATAAGTGGCAACAGTTCTAACTTTAGTTTCCTGGCTCAGTGCAATTATTTAAAAATGTATTTTTTTTTGCTGTCTAGTACATAGTGCAAAGAATAGTCAATGCACTTACCTATTAAACTGGTTACAATCTATTGCATAGTCTTTCCCTTCAGCAGGTTTCCCCAATGTAAGCCAGGGGCAGAAGAAGTGTGACAGCAGATTTACAATGGATCTGTACTCTGTAGACCTATGTTATTATTTAATGCAGAGATCCATCATAAGCCTCCCTCTCCTCCACATTCCCTTGTCAGCAGGTTGATGTTCAACTCACCCCCATAAAATATCATACAAAAGCTACTTGCTGTAAAAGATAATAGGCAAAGGAACAAGTCTGCCACCAATGCTGATGTAAGTTAAGACGAAAACTTTATTAAAATAATTAAAACTCTGGCTTGGAATGAACCTGGATAAGTGCTTTTGGTATAAACCTTTTTCAAATCCTTGATAGCCAGGCATAAAGCACCCATTTAAGAACATCAGAGAGCCAATTGCAACTGAACTAGTAACTTCCAATCAAATACTTCAAATCATACACACCCACTGGGGGAGTTGTTATCTCATCTCCTTCCTTTTAAGCCTTTTCCTTTTTAGTATAGGCTTTAAAGGGACTACACCATTTAGTCCTGGTGGTTGATCAGCTTGCAAGTTCATAATCCATTTGGCTTCTTCAATTTCAGTTTGATCGAGACAAAGCCATAAATTTAAAGGAATGTTCCTTGCACATTACTGACTGTATAGAGCATTTGTTTCCACTTTGTTTTTAATATCTGATTGATGTCGAAGAATAAGTTCTTTGAAAATCCTATTAGTTTTGCCCACGTAGTAGGCTGAACATGATGTTGCTATGTAGATAATATTTTGACTTGTACAGTTTGCATAACCATAATAAGAGAATTTCTTCCCTGTAGTAGGATGCACAAAGTTATTAGTGGTGTTGATTAATGTGCATGCCTTGCAAAATCCACATCTAAAGCTGCCTGCTCTTCTACAATGCTGGGTATTCATGTTCATTCCATCATTTGCATTGGCTTCATTGTTCTAACATAACAGTCTTTTGAGATTCTTTTTGTTTTTAAATGAAAAACAGGGATTGTCTTCAACTATTTCTCTTATTTTACTGTCTGAGGTTAAAATCGGCCAATATTTCCTGATAATTTGATAAATAGCAGAGTTATCAGTGCTATAAGCAAGTAAAGACCTCAAATTGTTTTTCTCACTGGCTAAGGAATTCTGTGTATCTGTGCTAACTTGCGCTGAATAACAAGGCTGTCCTTTCTGAGATCGTATAGTCATTGTTTCCTTAGGACTGATTTATATGTCTCTCCTGTTATAACCTCTCTTCACGAAATTATCAATAAGCTTTTTCTGTTCATCCAGAAAATCCTCATCTTTGGTGCATAGCTTAGATATTCTAGTAACTTGGTTGTTAACTATTAATAAACCAAACCACGAACTAAGTCCCAACAACCAAAAGGAAGAAAGCAGTAAGCACCGTGGTAGTCCAATGAACCTCTCCAAGCTGTAACTGTAGATAAATCCTTTATTGAACACGAACAACACAATAAGGTAAACAAAACACTGATAAATCAAGCGCTTTCGCCTGCATAGATGTCAGGCTTTTTCAAGATCTGGTTGTTAACTATATTAAGAAAAATATGTCTGGGGTGCGTACTAGATTTATGTAGCATAGGTGATTTGCTCATGGTCAGACCTGACCAATGAGGGGATGACCACTGGTGTGGAGCATCTATCTCCCATGTTGGTAATGACCAGGTCTAGGATATTGGAGCCCCTGTTGGGACAATGGATTAGCTGATGCAGGGCAATGGAATTTATGAATTCCAAGAACCGTTTGGAAAAGGTGTTGGTACCCGAGTAGTTTTCCCAGTTAATGGCAGGGTAGTTGAAATCATCCAGTATTAGGGTGTTTGGCTGTATCTTAGTATTTTCCAGTATGTTTAGAAAGGTGTAGTGATAATCTTGGGGCATGGTGAGGGATCTGTAGCAAGCTTCAATTTGGATTGCAGTCTTACCTAGTGTTAGTTGCACCTGGAGAATTTCAGATGCATTGTGTTGGGCAACTAGCCTGGAGGTGTGAATATCCTTGGTGAATATGGACACTCCTCCACATTTAGTGTTTCAGTCTTGGTTTGGTGGTTGAAAAGTGTGGTAAGAGTTGTAGCCTGGTATTGCAGGGGTGATTTCTGGAGCCTTGAACCAGGTCTCAGTTACTATACAGATATCAATGTTCTCCATTTTTAGGAGTGCCTCAAGAGAGTGCATTTTGAGGTTTAGAATTCTAGAATTGAGTAACATTACCTTCTGATTTTGCATGCTTGTATCTGTTACGGTGGTGGTTTTGTCCTTTGAACCTTGCCTAAAAAAGGTGGGGAAATGGAGTATTGATGTAAACAATAGATGGAATGGACACATCGTTTTCTACAATAGATTTCTGGATGATGTGTTTTTGATATGGGAAGGTGATCAGTCTATTTAACAAGAACCACAACATTTCTGAAATTTGATGCAACAACATCGGACAAGCAAATTGAATTTTTAGATGTAAAACTTTTTGGATGTAGAAAAGGGGATTAATACAGCATTATTCAGGAAGCCTATGTGGTGTAAACCTATGCTACATAAATCTAGTATGCACCCCAGACATATTTTTCGTAATATAGTTAACAACCAAGTTACTAGAATATTTAAGCTATGCACCAAAGATGAGGATTTTCTGGATGAACAGAAAAAGCTTATTGATAATTTCGTGAAGAGAGGTTATAACAGGAGAGACATAGAAATCAGTCCTGGGGAAACAATGACTATATGATCTCAGAAAGGACAGCCTTATTATTCAGGGCAAGTTAGCACAGATACACAAAATTCCTTAGCCAGTGGGAAAAACAATTTGAGGTGTTTACTTACATTTCAGCTAGAGCGTCTTCTACGTGGAGACATGCGTGAATGGGCGTACCTTCAATGAAGGTTGTGCATCAAGGCTGGTAACTCGGCATGTAAAAATCAACTACCAATCATTAGCGGACCGGAGTTCCGCTGTGGAGACCCCTAACCGGGAAAAGCCGAAAAGACACAACTTACATTTAGCACTGATAACTCTGCTATTTATCAAATTATCAGGAAATATTGGCCAATTTCTACCCTCAGACAGTAAAATCAGAGAAATAGTTGGAGACAATCCCTGTTTTTCATTTAAAAACAAAAAAGAATCTCAAAAGACTGTTATGTTAGAACAATGAAGCCAATGCAAATGATGGAATAAGCATGAATACTCAGCATTGTAGAAGAACAGACAGCTTTAGATGTGGATTTTGCAAGACATGTCCATTAATCAACACCACTAATAACTTTGTGCATCCTACTACAGGGAAGAAATTCTCTTATTATGGTTATGCAAACTGTACAAGTCAAAATATTATCTACATAGCAACATATACATCATGTTCAGCCTACTACATAGGCAAAACTAATACGATGTTCAAAGAACGTATTCTGCGACATCAATCAGATATTAAAACAAAGTGGAAACGAATGCTCTGTACAGTCGCTTATGTGCAAACAAAGAACATTCCTTTAAATTTATGGCTTTGCCTCGAGTTTATGAAACACCATGAGGTGGTGACTTATTTACTCAAACTGAAATCGAAGAAGCCAAATGGATTATGAACTTGCGAGCTGATCAACCACCAGGACTAAATTATGTAGACCCTTTAAAGCCTATACTAAAAGGAAAAGGTTTAAAAGGAAGGAGATGAGATAACTTCCTTAGTGGGTGTGTATGATTTGAAGTACTTGATTGGAAGTTACTAGTTCAGTTGCAATTGGCTCTCTGATATTCTTAAATGGGTGTTTTATGCCTGGCTAGCAAGGATTTCAAAAAGGTTTATATCAAAAGTGATTATCCAGGTTCATTCCATGCCAGAGTTTTAATTATTTTAATAAAGGTTTTGTTTTGTTTTAACTTCCATCAGCTTTAGTGGCAGACTTGTTCCTTTGCCTGCTTTC
This sequence comes from Protopterus annectens, assembly GCF_019279795.1. NCBI lineage: Eukaryota > Metazoa > Chordata > Ceratodontiformes > Protopteridae > Protopterus > Protopterus annectens. The sequence continues at coordinate 606,968,601 of NC_056737.1, read as the reverse complement.
TACGTTGAATAGTCTGCCTTTTGTGGTCCGACTTTCTTACTTTTCTGCTGTAAAAGATAAGGTAGTGCAATCAGCACTATGATGTGGGTAGCTGTTTATATCTCACTGTTTTGGAGCTTGTAGCATGGCAATTATGCTAATGAGGTAATTTAGGGTAAATGTCTCTGACTCAGATATTCAGTACAGCGTGTACCAGCTTTAGACTGTACATTAAGGCTAGTGCTTACCCATGCACAAGCATTGTATATTGTGAAATGGCCTGTGAATGTGTGGATGGGTCTGTCCCTTTTCCAGGATTACTGGCTTCTTGACATCTGCCTCACAGACCCTAGGGGCATTATATGCCACTGCCATGCCATGCCATGATTGATGATGACCTACTAGAAACCTTTATTGCAGAGGCCAGATACCTTGTGCCTCCAGCATAGCATCCCCCTCTGGAAAGTCTGTTGTGTGACTTTGTAGTTGTAGTTGGCTATGTCACACTGCCATGCTGCATACTGATGTGTAATACATGGTTTTTGCAATGTGTGTTGAAGTGAATCACCTCCCATTTACCTTCTGATAGTAACTGATGAAATGGCAGTTTGCAATTGCTGTGATGTGGTGCAAGTTGGAGATACAAATATTTCTGCACCTCTTACATTAATACAGTTGGTGAACTTCTATTAAGGTGGATGCCTGACACTGCCTTGCTTGGGCAGTGAGCAATGTCACAGTCATCACTTGTTTTGTTAAACTGTGCCAGCATCCTTACAGTGACCTGAAGAGGTACCACATTTACCTTCTCCACCAACAGGAAGAAGAGGTTTGGTAGAGGCAGCCAAAGTTCTGCATAACGTATGAGTACCTGGAGATTGCTTATATGGAAGTAGGCATTCATGTTCAGCTATGTACGGTGTGGGCTTTTCTCTTTCATTTTTTTTTGTTTGTATTTGTTTTTCAGCATCTGGTACAACTGAAGAAAAATGGGCTGATATTCCTGAGGAGGCAAATATGACTGGCCACATGTCAGGGTATGCATATGGAATTGATGTTATGGTTGTATGTGGGAGTGTTGGTATAATGGTTATGGTCTTAACCTCAGAGATACAAGGTTTGATTATGACCTCTATTTATTGGCTAGGCTTGTAATAGTCTGCAGACTGATAGCCTAGTATTTACCTATGAACCTATGTCTCTTAGTTACTTGCTTCAATGCCCATGTTTGCAGTTGTGTTCATCATTTTCACTATTGCTTATAGCTTTACTTTGCATTATGTGTCACATACCTTGTAACTACAAAGTGAACTGTTCTAGTGTCCATCCTACCACCAGGGATTCCAAAGAGGGTCATGGTGATGCAGACTGGGCTGTTAGTGGTATGTAATCAGCTTTAGACCTATCCAGTTGGTAAAATGCAGTACCATGTCTGTATGTAACCACCTTGCTGTTAAGACCATAATGCCTTTGTCAACATGCCCATTCCTGCTGCTTTCAGTTACACCTGATATACCATGGGTCTGCAATTGACAGGGTGTTGGGTCATACTTCATAGTGGCTATCATATATCAGGGTAGGTTTTATCAGTGGAGTTAGGTGTCCCACATGTACTTATTTTGTAATATTGTGCCAAAGGTATGCATGACATGGTCTCTCTCATGTCAGGCAGGTCAACATTCGGTAGGCTGTATCTGATGTCTGTTGCTATGGGTCTCCAAGCTGGCCATTATGTTTGTTAGTTCAGCTCATCTTAACTGGCCCTTGCAGTCAAGCTGCTTGTGAGTCATGGACAGCACCAATATCCTACACACAGGGACTGGTTAGGTGCATGTAATCCTGCCCCTTATGATGTACATACTTTTACAGTACATTTGTATCAGTCCTCTATATTGGTTTTGGTTTATTATTGCATGCTTAACTGAATTTTACTCCTCCAGGGCCTGTGCTACCATCCCGTGTAGTACACATTGTTTTTGCATTTGTTTATTGCTTTATAACTATTTTCTTTTTTACTTTTACTTGCCTTTTGTTGTTTTATTTCTCTTCATTTGTGCTTCTGGTTTATGCAGTGCATCCATAGCAGTAGCTGTGGTGTGACAGCTGCAAGTAGATCATACACTTGTCTCTTCATCCCCTGCTCGGTCCTCTCACCCCAGCCTATTCTCAATCATGGTGTTCCCTGTCCTTATGTTTCAATTTTCTCCCCAGTTTGTAGTCCAGTCTTCCCATCACCAACTGTCCTCTTTCTGTCTGTGTCTGTCCTTTGTGGTCCCTGTTAGTGTCAGTGCTTTCTTTGCCAGTGTTCATATGTCTTTTGTGTTTGTTTGTTTGTTTGTTTGTTTGCAGATGCTGCCCTCCTAATTCCATTTTTCCTACCCATATCTTCCAAATGCTATTTTACCTTCTACCCTTCTTGGAAAATATAAAAAGGATGCCTATCCCACAAAAAATACCCATGATCCTCCAAGCTCATACCTATCTTCATTTCCTCTTGCCCTTGAGTGGATTCCTCTGTTTTCTCTTCCCCCATTCTGCTTGTCCTATGCACTCATTTCCTTCTTATTTATACTAAAAACACAATAAGTATTTTGCCATGTAGCCTTTGTCTGGTCATAGTGGTGCATTGCTATACTTGTGAACATACATCATTGTGAGCATGTTACATACATGCTCCTTGGTTCATGCAGTCACTTTGCCCACTGTGGTGCTGTACCAGTCATTGCATGACCTGCCCTGTTTTTGCCTGTGAATTAACTACTTGTAGTGCATGGAGCGCCATGATTATAGTCCAAAAATAGTGAAATAACTTCCTAGTTCAACACTGGTCTAGCCCGAGACCTGGCCTTAACAATGTTTAGAACTGTGCTTAACAATTGTTAAGATTATGTCTAGCACTGAAAGCTAACATTGCCGGCTAGTGAACAGCAGCAGCAGCAGAACATGAAATGGCTTTGTTTCAACTCCCATTTCTGTTTGCTGTGTGATACATTACAGCCAGTATTTTGAGTTAAAGTGCTTCCCTTAGACAGGAAATATATAAGGATGTCAACCACTTCCCCACTGCTTTACAGGTTTTCAAAGCTGGCACAACAAATTTAGTTTTTTTTTCTTTTGTCTAACTAGTAGCACATAGAACAGATTATAGGTTCATAGGTTCATAGGTAGGTACTAGGCTATTGGTCCTAGGGCCTATATAAGCCTAGCTGAAAAGGTACCCTGGCTTTCGCCACCCAAGACAATTATTTGCCTGTGCCCCTGTAGAGCAGAGCCACAGAAGTGATCCCCAGGGTGAATTTCCTATCTCCCATCCAATCATCAAGATTTTTCTTGAAGAGTGATAATGAGGAGCTTTGTTTGATATAGAGAGGTAATTTGTTCCAGAATATGGGAAGTCTCTGTGACAGGAATCTATCCCTCCAGCATGTTCTGTTTATTGTTGTGACAAGGTTTAGGTCCCTAGAGCATGTAGCTCAGAGGGATTTGGATTTCTTTAAGTGGAGCATGTTCAACAGCTCTGGGTTTGACATAGCTTTGTATGCTAGGCAGAGATCGCCTCTGAGTAGGCGATATGCGACAGAGTAAAGCTAGAGTTTTTTTAGATGGTCTGCATAGGACATCTGTTTGAGGCCAGTAATCCTCTTTGTGAGGTATTTCTGTGGCCTTTCCAGTTGTTGTAGATATCTTGTGAGGTACATACCAAAAGGGGCACTATATTATATAATGGGTCTAATGAGTTACGAGTAGAAGGGAACAATGACCTCTTTTTTCCTGGATGAGAAACCTTTTGTGATGAGGTGTGCCACTTAGAAGAATTTCCTGACTACTGTGGTGATGTGATTATCAAAGGAGAGACTACTGTCCACCTGTGTCCCAAAGTCTTTTATCACACTTTCAGTATTAAGTAGACTACCACCTTTGTGGTAGGTCATGGGTACAGAGTTTTTATCAAAAGGAATGACAATGCACTTTTTGGCATTGAGCTTGAGGCCATAGTTTTGACACCAGACATCTGTCTCAGTGAGGCCCTTTTGTAGGATATCCACATCATTAGGAGTTTTGATTATGACTCCTAGCTTGCAGTCATCTGCGAACTTCATTAGCCAAAGACCTTCTGTGTTAGTCTGTACTTCAGAGAAGTAGATACCAAACAGGAGAGGACCCAGGACTGAACCCTGTGGTACTCCACTTGTCACTAGTCTGAAGTCGGATTTGGAGTCTGCTACTTTTACAGTGTGGGTTCTGTCAGTGAGCCAGTTGGCAACCCATCTTGTGACATAGGGATTTATACCTAGTTTAGTGAGTTTATCTATAATTCCACAGTGAGGGATTGTGTCGAAAACCTTGGTGAGATCTACATAGGCTGTGCGAACCACCATACCCTCATCTATGGCTTTGGTGACTACTTCAAAAAGTCTATCAGGTTTAGGAGACATGATCTGCCTTTTACAAACCTGGACTGGGTGGGGTCCAGAGTTTGGACATTACCAATGTTATTGTTTATAAGTTCCATGATGATATGTTCCATAGCCTTGCAGACCAGGCTCATCAGGCTAATGAGGTGGTAGTTCCCGGGGTCCTTGGTGGCTCCCCCTTTGTGGTGTGGGATGACTGTCACTGTGCGCCATTCAGTGGTCACAAAGCCTGAGGTAAGGCTATGATTGAACATGGTACTTAGGTGGGGTACCAGTTCATTCTGTAGTTCATGTAGAATGCAGCCTGGGATGTTGTCAGGTCCCATGGATGCTGTATTCTTAGCTTTGGAGAGTGTGTTTTTTATCTGTGCAACTGTGATTACAGGAACTTTGCATTCTTCCGGTATAGAAATGGGCCCTTTAGGGAGTGAGAGGGGGTAAAGTTAGCACTGAACCTATCTGCCAGGATGTTGGCAATATCATTTGGTTCTGTATATTTAGTGCCATTGTGCTGTAACTCAGAGCAGATCTGAGTGCTGCCACTGAGATTCTTGACATAGCTATAGAATGCTTTGTGGTTGTCTTTAGAATCAGTTGAGATTTTGTTTTCATAATTAGCTTTGGAGGATTTTATGAGGGATCTCAGCTTCTTACTGAGGCTGACCAGGGAGTTCCTCCAATCATGGGATTTTACTGTTTTTTTGCAAAAGTTTCTTTCTTCTGTTGTAGATTTTGTTTATGGCAGGGGACCACCATATTGGCTTCCTTTTTTTAGAGGATAGCACCTTGGTTCTGGTAGGGATTGCACAATCCATGCACTCGTGTAAGTGCTTATAAAGTGCATTTGTGCAGGATTCAACAGTCATACATCTATTGTCCATCTGCATGGGTGTCGTGAAGTTTGCCACTTCTCTTAAGAAGCGTGAAGTTGGCTTTGGAGAAATTTTTATGGTGGCTTCCCTAATGGGGGGTGGGGGCGGGATGTGGATGTCTAAGGTGAATAGCTTGTGGTCGGATCTGACCAATGAAGACCTGACCTCTGGTCTGGAACATCAGTTGCCCATGTTGGTAATGACCAGGTCTAGGATATTGCTGCCCCTGGTGTGGATGTGGATAAGTTGATCGAAGGCATTGGAATTTATGAATTCCAGAAAACGTTGAGCAAAAGAGTTGGTACATGAGTAGTTTTCCCAGTTAATGGTGGGGTAGTTGAAATTGCCCATTATTAGGGTGTTAGGTTGTACCCTAATATTTTCCGGTGTATCAAGAAATAAGGAGTGGGAATGCAGGGGCATGGTGGGGAATCGGTAGCAAGCTATAATTTGGATTGTGGTCTTGCCCAGAGTTAGTTGCACTTGGATAATCTCAGATACATTATGCTGAGCAACTAGACTGGAGGTGTGGATATCCTGAATGAATATAGACACGTCTCCGCCTTTAGTGTTTCAGTCCAGGTTAGATGGCTGAAAGGTGTGGTATGAAGTATAGCCTGGTAATGCAGGGATTTTCTCTGGAGCCTGGAACCAGGTCGCTGTCACTGCACAGATGTCGATGTTCTCCATTTTAAGGAGTGCCTTGAGTGAGTGCATTTTGAGGTTTAGACTTCTAGCATTGAGTAACATTGCCCTCAGATTTTGCTTGCTTGTACCTGTTATGGTGGTGACTTTGTCATTTGAACCTTGCCTAAAAAGGCACTATAGTGGTGGCAAGAGCCTTAGCCAATATCCGGACTCCCAAGGGTGACAGGTGCAGGTCATCTCCGGCAAAGCATCGTGGTCTGTAGATCATGTCATCCCTGGCAGACAGATATTGGATCCCCTTAGAATGACACCAGAAGCTTAGCCAATTGTTGAAGTCAATCATTTTGTCCTTGTACTGTGGTATCATTCTGGGTGATGGCAGGATGCTACTCAGGGCTAGCGTCATACCCGCCTGGGCTACAAGATCATTAAGCTCCTCCATGCCTCTTTTCATGTAGTCCAGGGAGGTACATCTCAGGTCATTCACACCAACATGGACAATGACAGAGTCATATTTGTACTTGTTGTGGAGTGACCTGACTGTGTGCATTATGTGGTGGATCCTGGCACCCGACAGGCAGCTGACAGTAACTTTCTCCTTGTTTAGCCTGGTGAGTGGAACATCAGTGTGCCTGACTATAGAGTCACATATGACTAGAGTGTTGGGTACATTGTTATGCCTTATTGGCTGTATTGAGTGGCACACTTTGTTTGTGGGCTATGTGTCTTTTGGGTTGTGGCTGCTTGTGTTTCTGCTTTGGAGGTCCCTGTTACTTTGGCAGATTTTTATTGAGAGCCTCCATGAATGTAGGTGTGTGTTTTGTGTTTCTAGGTGTGTGTTTTGGTGGTGTAGGTTTTCAGGGACTATGTGATGAGTGTGGTGTGGTGTGGTGTAAATGTTTACCTTATCCTCTTGACTGTCTAGTCCAGTCTTGGGTGAAGAGAGCTTTGCTTCCAGTTTGGCTATGTAAGTGCATCTCTCACAGGGTGTAGTATTGTGTGGTAGGAGGAGAGGGTTGTCTGTGTACATGAGGCAATTGCTGCATTGCCCCAAGATGCCTAGATTCATCAGGTAGACAGGAGAAAACACCGGGAGCTGACCCTTAGATAGGTCTGGATAGGTGCTTATTAATTAAGTACTAAAACCTGTTTTCCTCTAGACAAGTGAAGAAAGTTGAGTGCTGTAGTAATTTGTAGCTTATTTAGTGCTTACAATGAGTTCTGAACAAGTGCTGAGTTCAAAGAAACAGATTTGATTGCTAAAACTAAAACTGGCCAGTACTAAGTGAAAATTTGAAGAGCACACTTTATGGCGCAAGAAATAGTTTAACCCTAGCTAGGCGGTGATGCATAAAGAGTTTATTTTATTTTTTTTAGATAAGCTACCTAGTGCTTACCACTCCCACTGATAAGCTAGAAAGCTTCCTTTCATCACAGAAAAACTTGGGGTCTAAGAAACGTATAAACAGTCCTAGATACAGAAAATCTGTATCTGGACTAGACTACTAACAGGAAAGGCAGGAAACAAACTTAGAATTTTTTTATTTGGTAAAGTGGAAAGGGAGAAAGGAGGAGCAGAAGATAATTCAAAGTTAAGAAACTAAGTGGGTTGGCTTCTCAAATGATCTCCCTGTATTAGGCAGAATGAGGTAATGACCCTAGACTGGGAGGAGTGTCACAGATTAAATTTACAGTAGGGGTGGGCAACTACAAAGCCACCAAGTATAAGAACAGGATACCAATAGGGAGGAAGGGTGGGAAACAATAATCAGAAAAAACAAACCCAAACAGATGCTTAACAATTGTAGAACATTTCTAGTTAATACCTCACACACAGTGAAACTAGCTAGAAAATTATGCAGCAGACAATAAAAGTGCTATAAATAACACATAAAATAAGCAAAAGACAGGATACTTAATGTTATATATCACACATCAGTTTGCTCAGAGCCCTTCCTCTGATTAGCTCAGTGTGAAATGGCAGAAACACTCACAAGTTAACTACTTAAGTAACAAAGTTGAAACCTTGAAAAACTTAAAAAAAGCTAAAAAAAAAAAAAACAATGAGGTGCTTACTCCAAGCTGTAGCCCATGCAACCCCAATCAGCCAATGACCATAAACACTTCACTCTCACTGAAATGCTATACTGGCTTTGGTTAATCTAAGATGGCCTGCAACATGTGCTCAGACACACAGCCTCTACCAACAAACAACTAGGCCCAAAACACAAGCCTGAATATGGACAATGCTACAACTACCCACACTACTTCGGTAGAAAAAACTGAAGACATGTTTAAACAGATAAAAGAGCAAGGAGGCTCTAGAGAATGCTTTTAAATGCAAACAATTAAGTTATATGATACACTCCTTGGCAGGAAATCAGAATAAACTAACACAAACAGATGCTTAACAACTGTACACATTTTTAGTTAATACCTCACACACAGTGAAACTAGCTAGAAAAGTATGCAGCAGACAATAAAAGTTCTATAAATAACTCGTAAAAATAAGCACAAAACAGGATACTTAGTTACATATCACAGATCAGTGTGCTCAGAGCCCTTCCTCTGATTAGCTCAGTGTGAAATGGCAGAAACACTCACAAGTTTACTTCTTAAGTAACAAAGTTGAAACCTGAAACTACTTTAAAAAAAGCTCAAAAAAACATTGAGGTGCTTACTCCAAGCCATAGTCCAGGTAACACCAATCAGCCAGTGACCATAAACACTTCACTCTCACTGAAATTCTATGCTGGCTTTGGCTAGACTAAGATGGCCTGGATCATGTGCTCAGACACACAGCCTCTACCAAAAAACAACTCGGCCCAAAACACAAGCCTGAATATGGACAATGCTACAAATACCCACACTATTTAGGTAAACAAAAATGCAGAAATGTTTAAACTGATAAAGGAGCAAGGAGACTCTAGAGAATGCTTTTAACCGCAAACAATTAAGTTATATGATAAACTACTTGGCAGGAAATCTGAACAAACAATCCCAAACAGATGCTTAACAATTGCAGAAAATTTCAAGTTAATAGCTCACACACAGTAAAACTAGCTAGAAAAGTATGCAACAGACAATAAATGTTCTATAAATAACTCATACAAAATAAGCAAAAAACAGGATACTTAATGTTATATATCACAGATCAGTTTGCTCAGTGCCCTTCTTCCGATTACCTCAGTGTAAAATGGCAAAAACACTCACAAGATAACTTAAGTAACAAAGTTGAAACCTGAAAAAACTTTAAAAAAAGATTGAAAGAACCAATGAGGTTTACTCCAAGCCGTAGGCCAGGTAATCCCAATCAGCCAATGACCATAAACACTTCACTCTCATTGAACTGCTATACTGGCTTTGGCTAAACTAAGATGGCCTGAAAAATGTGCTCAGACACACAGCCTGTACCGACAAACAACTAGGCCTAAAACACAAGCCTGAATATGGACAATGCTACAAATACCCACACTATTTAGGTAAAAAAATGCAGAAATGTTTAAACTGATAAAAGAGCAAGGAGACTCTAGAGAATGCTTTTAACTGCAAACAATTAAGTTATATGATACACTCCTTGGCAGGAAAACAGAACAAATAAACCCAACCAGATGCTTAACAATTGTAGAAAATGTCTAGTTAATACCTCACACATAGTGAAACTAGCTAGAAAAGTATGCAGCAGACAATAAAAGTGCTATAAATAACTTGTAAAAATAAGCAAAAAAGGATACTTAATGTTATATATCACAGATCAGTTTGCTCAGTGCCCTTCCTCTGATTAGCTCAGTGTGAAAAGGCAGAAACACTCACAAGATAACTTCTTAAGTAACAAAGTTGAAACCTGAAACAACTTAAAAAAAGCTTGAAAGAACCAATGAGATGCTTACTCCAAGCCATAGTCCAGGTAATCCCAATCAGATTATGACCATAAACACTTCACTCTCACTAAAAATGCTATACTGGCTTTGGCTAAACTTAGATAGCTTGGATCATGTGCTCAGCAACACAGCCCCTACCAGCAAACAACTAGGCCCAAAATATAAGCCTGAATATGGACAATGCTACAAGTACCCACAATACTTAGGTAGATAAAAACTGCAGAAATGTTTAAACAGATAAAGGAGGAAGGAGACTCTAGAGAATGTTTTTAATTGCAAACAATTAAATTACATGATACACTCCCTGGCAGGAAATCAGAAAAAACAAACCCAAACAGATGCTTAACAACTGTAGAAAATTTCTAGTTAATACCTCACACACAGTGAAACTAGCTAGAAAAGTATTCAGCAGGCAATAAAAGTGCTATAAATAACTTGCAGAAATAAGCAAAAAACAGGATACTTACTGTTATACATCACAGCTGAGTTTGCTCAGTGTCTTTCTTCCGATTAGCTCAGTGTGAAATGGCAGAAACACTCACAAGTTAACTTCTTAAGTAACAAAGTTGAAACCTGAAAGAACTTTAAAAAAAAAGCTTGAAAGAACCAATGAGGTGCTTACTGCAAGCCGTAGTCCAGCTAACCCCAATCAGCCAATGACCATAAACACTTCACTCTCACTGAAATGCTATACTGGCTTTGACTAAACTCAGATGGCCTGGAACATGTGCTCAGACACACAGCCTCTATCAACAAACAACTAGGCCCAAAACACAAGCCTGAATATTAATAATGCTAGAACTACCCATACTACGTAAGTAGAAAAAAACTGCAGAAATGTTTAAACAGATAAAGTAGCAAGGAGATTCTAGAGAATGCGTTTAACTGCAAACAATTAAGTTATATGATACACTCCTTGGCAGGAAATCAGAAAAATTGAACCCAAACAGATGCTTAACAATTGTAGTAATTTTCTAGATAATACCTCACACACAGTGAAAGTAGCTAGAAAAGTTTGCAGCAGGCAATAAAAGTGCTAGAAATAACCCATAAAAATAAGAACAAAACAGGATACTTAATGTTACATATCACAAATCTGTTTGCTCAGTGCCTTTCCTCTGATTAGCTCAAAAAGGAAGCAGCCAAGGTGGATTAAATTTTCCTTTACTGAGTTCTGGTACCTCGGCCTTCACCTTCACATGGAATGATTCCATGTGAAGGCGAAGGCCGAGGTACCAGAACTTAGTAAAGGAAAATTTAATCCAGTTTGGCTGCTTCCTTTTTGTGTTTTTTTCTTGTTGGAGCTTCTATTTGGATACTTTGTGATCCAGAAGTGTTTTTTTGCCTCTGATTAGCTCAGTATGAAATGGCAGAAACACTCTCAAAGTAACTTATTAAGCAACAAAGTTGAAACCTGAAACAACTTTAATAAAAACACAAAAGAACCAATGAGGTGCTTACTAATAGCCACAGTCCAGATAAACCCAATAAGCCAATGACCATAAATACTTCACTCTCACTGGAATGCTATACTGGCTTTTGCTACACTAAGATGGCCTGGAACATGTGCTCAGACACACAGCATCTACCAACAAACAACTCAGCCCAAAACACAAGCCTGGTATGAAAAGTGCTACAACTACCCACACAACTTAGGCAAAAAGAGGTGCAGACATGTTTAAACAGATAAAGGAGCAATGAGACTCTAGAGAATGCTTTAACTGCAAACAATTAAGTTATATGATACACTACTTGGCAGGAAATCTGAACAAACAATCACAAACAGATGCTTAACAATTGTAAAAAATTTCAAGTTAATAGCTCACACACAGTGAAACTAGCTAGAAAAGTATGCAGCAGACAATAAAAGTTCTATAAATAACTCATAAAAATAAGCAAAAAACAGGATACTTAATGTTATATATCACAGATCAGTTTGCTCAGTGCCCTCCTTCTGATTATCTCAGTGTGAAATGGCAGTAACACTCACAAGATAACTTAAGTAACAAAGTTGAAACCTGAAAGAACTTTAAAAAAAGCTAAAAAAAAACAATGAGGTGTTTACTCCAAGCCGTAGTCCAGGTAACCCCTATCAGCCAATGACCATAAACACTTCACTCTCACTGAAATGCTATACTGGCTTTGGCTAAACTAAGATGGCCTGGAACATGTGCTCAGACACACAACCTGTATCAACAAACAACTAGGCCTAAAACACAGGCCTGGATATGGACAATGCTACAACTACCCACACTACTTAGGAAGAAAAAACTGCAGGAATGTTTAAGCAGATAAAGGAGCAAGGAGACTCTAGAGAATGCTTTTTACTGCAAACAATTAAGTTATATTATACACTCCTTGGCTAGAAATCAGAACAAACAAACCCAAACACATGCTTAACAATTGCATAAAATTTCTAGTTAATACCTCACACACAGTGAAACTAGCTAGAATAATATGCAGCAGACAATAAAAGTGCTATAAATAACATGTAAAAAGAAGATTATTTATTACTTAATGTTATACATCACAGATCAGTTTGCTCAGTGCCCTTCCTTCGATTAACTCAATGTGAAATGGCAGATACACTCACAAGTTAACTTCTTAAGTAACAAAGTTGAAGCCTGAAACAACTTGAAAAAAAAGCTTGAAAGAGCCAATGAGGTGTTTATTCCAAGCCGTTGTCCAGGTAACCCCTATAAGCCAATGACCATAAACACTTCACTCATGCAGAAATGCTATACTGGCTTTGACTAAACTAAGATGGCCTGGAAGATGTGCTCAGACACACAACCACTACCAAGAAACAACTAGGCCCAAAACACAAGCCTGAATATGGATAATGCTACAACTACCCACACTACTTGGGAAGACAAAACTGCAGAAATTATTAAACAGATAAAGGAGCAGAGAGACTCTACAGAATGCTTTTACCTCCAAACAAGTAAGTTATATGGTACACACCTTGGCAGGAAATCAGAACAAACAAACCCAAACAGATGCTTAACAATTGTAAAAAATGTCTGGTTAATACCTCACACACAGTGAAACTAGCTAGTAAGGTATGCAGCAAACAATAAAAGTGCTATAAAAACATGTAAAAATAAGGAAAAAAACTGGATATTTAATGTTATATATCACAGATCAGTTTGCTCAGTGCCCTTCCTTTGATTAGCTCAGTGTAAAATGGCAGATACAATCACAAGGTAGCTTCTTAAGTAACAAAGTTAAAACCTGAAACAACTTTAAAAAAGCTCAAAAAGAACCAATGATGTGCTTACTCCAAGCCATAGTCCAGCTAAATCCACTCAGCCAATGACCATAAACACTTCACTCTCATTCTCACTGAAATGCTATACTGGCTTTGGCTAAATTAATATGGCCTGGGACATGTGCTCAGACACACAGCATCTACCAACAAACAACTAGGCCCAAAACACAAGCCTGAATATGGACAATGCTACAACTACCCATACTACTTAAGTAGAAAAAAACTGCAGAAATGTTTAAAGAGCAAGGAGACTCTAGGGAATGCTTTTAACTGCAAACAATTAAGTTATATGATACACTCCTTAGTAGCAAATCAGAACAAACAAACCCAAACAGATGCTTAACAATTGTAGAAAATGTTTAGTTAATACCTCACACACAGTGAAACTAGCTAGAAAAGTATGCAGCAGACAATAAAAGTGCTAGAAATAACCCATAACAATAAGCAAAAACAAGATACTTAATGTTACATATCACAGATCAGTTTGCTCAGTGCCTTTCCTCTGATTAGCTCAGTGTGAAATGGCAGAAATACTCACAAGGTAACTTATTAAGTAAGAAAGTTGAATCCTGAAACAACTTTAATAAAAGCTCAAAAGAACCAATGAGCTGCTTACACCAAGCAGTAGTCCAGGTAACCCCAATAAGCCAATGACCATAAACACTTCACTCTCACTGAAATGCTATACTGGCTTTGGCTACACTAAGATGGCCTGGAACATGTGCTCAGACACACAGCATCTACCAATAAACAACTAGGCCCAAAACACAAGCCTAGTATGGACAATGCTACAACTATCCACACTACTTAGGTAGAAAAAGGTGCAGAAATGTTTAAACAGATAAAGGAACAATGATACTCTAGAGAATGCTTTTAATCGCAAACAATTAAATTATATGATACACTACTTGGCAGGAAATCTGAACAAACAATCCCAAACAGATGCTTAACAATTGTAGAAAATTTTAAGTTAATAGCTCACACACAGTGAAACTAGCTAGAAAAATATGCAGCAGACAATAAAAGTTCTATAAATAACTCATAAAAATAAGCAAAAAACAGGATACTTAATGTTATATATCACAGATCAGTTTGCTCAGTGGCCTTCTTCTGATTATTTCAGTGTGAAATGGCAGAAACACTCACAAGATAACTTAAGTAACAAAATTGAAACGTGAAAGAACTTTAAAAAAAGCTCAGAAGAGCCAATGAGGTGCTTACTCCAAGCCATAGTCCAGGTAACACCAATCAGCCAGTGACCATAAACACTTCATTCTCACTGAAATTCTATGCTGGCTTTGGCTAGACTAAGATGGCCTGGATCATGTGCTCAGACACGTAGCCTCTACCAACAAACAACTTGGCCCAAAACACAAGCCTGAATATGGACAATGCTACAAATACCCACACTACTTAGGTAGAAAAAAATGCAGAAATGTTTAAACTGATAATGGAACAAGGAGACTCTAGAGAATGCTTTTAACTGCAAACAATGAAGTTATATGATACACTCCTTGGCAGGAAAGCAGAACAAACAAACCCAAACAGATGCTTAACAATTGTAAAAACTTTCTAGTTAATACCTCACACAGAGTGAAACTAGCTAAAAAAGTATGCAGCAGGCAATAAAGGTGCTAGAAATAACACGTAAAAATAAGGAAAAAAACGGATACTTAATGTTATATATCCCAGATCAGTTTATTCAGTGCCCTTCCTCCGATTAGCTCAGTGTGAAATGGCAGAAACACTCACAAGTTAACTTCTTAAGTAACAAACTTGAAACCCGAAACAACTTAAAAAAAAGCTTGAAAGAACCAGTGAAGTGCTTACTCCAAGCAATAGTCCAGGTAACCCCAATCAGCTTATGAGTATAAACACTTCACTCTCAATAAAAATGCTATGCTGGCTTTAGCTAAACTTAGATGGCTTGGAACATGTGCTCAGCCACACAGCCCCTACCAGCAAACAACTAGGCCCAAAATATAAGCCTGAATATGGACAATGCTACAAGTACCCACACTACTTAGGTAGATAAAAACTGCAGACATGTTTAAACAGATAAAGGAGGAAAGAGACTCTAGAGAATGTTTTTAACTTCAAGCAATTAAATTATATGATATACTCCCTGGCAGGAAATCAGAAAAAACAAATCCAAACAGATGCTTAACAACTGTAGACAATTTCTAGTTAATACCTCACACACAGTGAAACTAGCTAGAAAAGTATGCAGCAGGCAATACAAGTGCTATAAATAACTTGCAAAAAACAGGATACTTACTGTTATACATCACAGCTGAGTTTGCTGTGTCTTTCTTCTGGTTAGCTCAGTGTGAAATGGCAGAAACACTCACAAGTTAACTTCTTAAGTAACAAAATTGAAACCTGAAAGAACTTTAAAAAAAAATCTTGAATGAACCAATGAGGTGCTTACTGCAAGCCGTAGTCCAGCTAACCCCAATCAGCCAATGACCATAAACACTTCACTCTCACTGAAATGCTATACTGGCTTTGGCTAAACTAAGATGGCCTGGAACATGTGCTCAGACACACAGCATCTATCAATAAACAACTAGGCCCAAAACACAAGCCTGAATATGGATAATGCTACAACTACCCATGCTACATAAGTAGAAAAAACTGCAGAATTGTTTAAACAGATAAAGGAGCAAGGAGATTCTAGAGAATGTGTTTAACTGCAAACAACTAAGTTATATGATACACTCCTTGGCAGGAAATAAGAAAAATTGAACCCAAATAGATGCTTAACAATTGTAGAAAATGTCTAGTTAATACCTCACACACAGTGAAACTAGCTAGAAAAGTATGCATCAGGCAATAAAAATGCTATAAATAATTTGTAAAAATAAGCAAAAAACAGGATACTTAATGTTACATATCATAGATCAGTTTGCTCGGTGCCCTTTCTCCGATTAGCTCAGTGTGAAATGGCAGAAACCCTCACAAGGTAACTATTTAAGTAACAAAGTTGAAGCCTGAAACAACTTGAAAAAAAGCTAGAAAGAACCAATCAGATGTTTATTCCAAGCTGTAGTCCAAGTAACCCCTATAAGCCAAAGACCATAAACACTTCCCTCTCACAGAAATGGTATACTGGATTTGGCTAAACTAAGATGGCCTGGAACATGTGCTCAGACACACAGCCTGTACCAACAAACATCTAGGCCTAAAACACAAGCCTGGATATAGAAAATGCTACAACTACCCACACTACTTAAGAAAAAAAACTGCAGAAATGTTTAAACAGATAAAGGAGCAAGGAGACTGTAGAGAATGCTTTTTACTGCAAACAATTAAGTTATATGACACACTCCTTGGTTAGAAATCAGAAAAATACCAGACACATGCTTAACAATTGTATAAAATTTCTAGTTAATACCTCACACACAGTGAAACTAGCTAGAAAAGTATGCATCAGACAACAAAAGTGCTAGAAATAACCCATAAAAATAAGCACAAAACAGGATACTTAATGTTACATATCACAGATCTGTTTGCTCAGTGCCTTTCCACTGATTAGCTCAGTGTGAAATGGCAGAGACATTCTCAAGGTAACTTCTTAAGTAACAAAGTTGAAACCTGAAACAACTTTAATAAAAGCGCAAAAGAACCAATGGAGGTGCTTACTCCAAGCCACAGTCTAGGTAACCCCAATAAGCCAATGGCCATAAATACTTCACTCTCACTGAAATGCTATACTGGCTTTGGCTACACTAAGATGGCCTGGAACATGTGCTCAAACACACAGCATCTACCAACAAACAACTAGGCCCAAAACACAAGCCTGGTATGGACAATGCTACAACTACCCACACTACTTAGGCAGAAAGAGGTGCAGACATGTTTAAACAGATAAAGGAAGAATGACACTCAAGGGAATGCTTTTAATTGCAAAAAAAGTAAGTTATATAAAACACTACTTGGCAGGAAATCCAAACAAACAATCCCAAACAGATGCTTAACAATTGTAGAAAATTTCAAGTTAATAGCTCACACACAGTGAAACTAGCTAGAAAAGTATGCAGCAGACAATAAAAGTTCTATAAATAACTCATAAAAATAAGCAAGAAAAACAGGATACTTAATGTTATAGATCACAGATCCATTTGCTCAGTGCCTTCCTTCCGATTATCTCAGTTTGAAATGGCAGAAACACTCACAAGATAACTTAAGTAACAAAGTTGAAACCTGAAAGAACTTTAAAAAAAGCTCGAAAGAACCATTGAGGTGTTTACTCCAAACCGTAGTCCAGGTAACCCACTCAGCCAATAACCATAAACACTTCACTCTCACTGAAATGCTATACTGGCTTTGGCTAAACTAAGATGGCCTGGAACATGTGCTCAGGCACACAGCCTGTATCAACAAACAACTAGGCCTAAAACACAAGCCTGGATATGGACAATGCTATAAGTGCCCACACTACTTAGGAAGAAAAAAACTGCAGAAATGTTTAAACAGATGAAGGAGCAAGGAGACTCTAGAGAATGCCTTTTACTGCAAACAATTAAGTTATATGATACACTCCTTGGCTAGAAATCAGAACAAACAAACCCAAACACATGCTTACCAATTGCATAAAATTTCTAGTTAATACCTCACACACAGTAAAACTAGCTAGAATAATATGCAGCAGACAATAAAAGTGCTATAAATAACATGTAAAAAGAAGATTATTTATTACTTAATGTTATACATCACAGATCAGTTTGCTCAGTGCCCTTCCTTCGATTAACTCAATGTGAAATGGCAGATACACTCACAAGTTAACTTCTTAAGTAACAAAGTTGAAGCCTGAAACAACTTGAAAAAAAAGCTTGAAAGAGCCAATGAGGTGTTTATTCCAAGCCGTTGTCCAGGTAACCCCTATAAGCCAATGACCATAAACACTTCACTCACGCAGAAATGCTATACTGGCTTTGACTAAACTAAGATGGCCTGGAAGATGTGCTCAGACACACAACCACTACCAAGAAACAACTAGGCCCAAAACACAAGCCTGAATATGGATAATGCTACAACTACCCACACTACTTGGGAAGACAAAACTGCAGAAATTATTAAACAGATAAAGGAGCAGGGAGACTCTACAGAATGCTTTTACCTCCAAACAAGTAAGTTATATGGTACACACCTTGGCAGGAAATCAGAACAAACAAACCCAAACAGATGCTTAACAATTGTAAAAAATGTCTGGTTAATACCTCACACACAGTGAAACTAGCTAGTAAGGTATGCAGCAAACAATAAAAGTGCTATAAAAACATGTAAAAATAAGGAAAAAAACTGGATATTTAATGTTATATATCACAGATCAGTTTGCTCAGTGCCCTTCCTTTGATTAGCTCAGTGTAAAATGGCAGATACAATCACAAGGTAGCTTCTTAAGTAACAAAGTTAAAACCTGAAACAACTTTAAAAAAGCTCAAAAAGAACCAATGATGTGCTTACTCCAAGCCATAGTCCAGCTAAATCCACTCAGCCAATGACCATAAACACTTCACTCTCATTCTCACTGAAATGCTATACTGGCTTTGGCTAAATTAATATGGCCTGGGACATGTGCTCAGACACACAGCATCTACCAACAAACAACTAGGCCCAAAACACAAGCCTGAATATGGACAATGCTACAACTACCCATACTACTTAAGTAGAAAAAAACTGCAGAAATGTTTAAAGAGCAAGGAGACTCTAGGGAATGCTTTTAACTGCAAACAATTAAGTTATATGATACACTCCTTAGTAGCAAATCAGAACAAACAAACCCAAACAGATGCTTAACAATTGTAGAAAATGTTTAGTTAATACCTCACACACAGTGAAACTAGCTAGAAAAGTATGCAGCAGACAATAAAAGTGCTAGAAATAACCCATAACAATAAGCAAAAACAAGATACTTAATGTTACATATCACAGATCAGTTTGCTCAGTGCCTTTCCTCTGATTAGCTCAGTGTGAAATGGCAGAAATACTCACAAGGTAACTTATTAAGTAAGAAAGTTGAATCCTGAAACAACTTTAATAAAAGCTCAAAAGAACCAATGAGCTGCTTACACCAAGCAGTAGTCCAGGTAACCCCAATAAGCCAATGACCATAAACACTTCACTCTCACTGAAATGCTATACTGGCTTTGGCTACACTAAGATGGCCTGGAACATGTGCTCAGACACACAGCATCTACCAATAAACAACTAGGCCCAAAACACAAGCCTGGTATGGACAATGCTACAACTATCCACACTACTTAGGTAGAAAAAGGCGCAGAAATGTTTAAACAGATAAAGGAACAATGAGACTCTAGAGAATGCTTTTAATCGCAAACAATTAAGTTATATGATACACTACTTGGCAGGAAATCTGAACAAACAATCCCAAACAGATGCTTAACAATTGTAGAAAATTTTAAGTTAATAGCTCACACACAGTGAAACTAGCTAGAAAAGTATGCAGCAGACAATAAAAGTTCTATAAATAACTCATAAAAATAAACAAAAAACAGGATACTTAATGTTATATATCACAGATCAGTTTGCTCAGTGGCCTTCTTCCGATTATTTCAGTGTGAAATGGCAGAAACACTCACAAGATAACTTAAGTAACAAAATTGAAACGTGAAAGAACTTTAAAAAAAGCTCAGAAGAGCCAATGAGGTGCTTACTCCAAGCCATAGTCCAGGTAACACCAATCAGCCAGTGACCATAAACACTTCATTCTCACTGAAATTCTATGCTGGCTTTGGCTAGGTTAAGATGGCCTGGATCATGTGCTCAGACACATAGCCTCTACCAACAAACAACTTGGCCCAAAACACAAGCCTGAATATGGACAATGCTACAAATACCCACACTACTTAGGTAGAAAAAAATGCAGAAATGTTTAAACTGATAATGGAACAAGGAGCCTCTAGAGAATGCTTTTAACTGCAAACAATGAAGTTATATGATACACTCCTTGGCAGGAAAGCAGAACAAACAAACCCAAACAGATGCTTAACAATTGTAAAAACTTTCTAGTTAATACCTCACACAAAGTGAAACTAGCTAAAAAAGTATGCAGCAGGCAATAAAGGTGCTCGAAATAACACGTAAAAATAAGCAAAAAAACGGATACTTAATGTTATATATCACAGATCAGTTTGTTCAGTGCCCTTCCTCCGATTAGCTCAGTGTGAAATGGCAGAAACACTCACAAGTTAACTTCTTAAGTAACAAACTTGAAACCTGAAACAACTTAAAAAAAAGCTTGAAAGAACCAGTGAAGTGCTTACTCCAAGCAATAGTCCAGGTAACCCCAATCAGCTTATGAGCATAAACACTTCACTCTCACTAAAAATGCTATACTGGCTTTAGCTAAACTTAGATGGCTTGGAACATGTGCTCAGCCACACAGCCCCTACCAGCAAACAACTAGGCCCAAAATATAAGCCTGAATATGGACAATGCTACAAGTACCCACACTACTTAGGTAGATAAAAACTGCAGAAATGTTTAAACAGATAAAGGAGGAAAGAGACTCTAGAGAATGTTTTTAACTTCAAGCAATTAAATTATATGATATACTCCCTGGCAGGAAATCAGAAAAAACAAATCCAAACAGATGCTTAACAACTGTAGACAATTTCTAGTTAATACCTCACACACAGTGAAACTAGCTAGAAAAGTATGCAGCAGGCAATAAAAGTGCTATAAATAACTTGCAAAAAACATGATACTTACTGTTATACATCACAGCTGAGTTTGCTGTGTCTTTCTTCTGATTAGCTCAGTGTGAAATGGCAGAAACACTCACAAGTTAACTTCTTAAGTAACAAAATTGAAACCTGAAAGAACTTTAAAAAAAAAAGCTTGAATGAACCAATGAGGTGCTTACTGCAAGCCGTAGTCCAGCTAACCCCAATCAGCCAATGACCATAAACACTTCACTCTCACTGAAATGCTATACTGGCTTTGGCTAAACTAAGATGGCCTGGAACATGTGCTCAGACACACAGCATCTATCAATAAACAACTAGGCCCAAAACACAAGCCTGAATATGGATAATGCTACAACTACCCATGCTACATAAGTAGAAAAAACTGCAGAAATGTTTAAACAGATAAAGGAGCAAGGAGATTCTAGAGAATGTGTTTAACTGCAAACAACTAAGTTATATGATACACTCTTTGGCAGGAAATAAGAAAAATTGAACCCAAACAGATGCTTAACAATTGTTGAAAATTTCTAGTTAATACCTCACACACAGTGAAACTAGCTAGAAAAGTATGCATCAGGCAATAAAAATGCTATAAATAATTTGTAAAAATAAGCAAAAAACAGGATACTTAATGTTACATATCACAGATCAGTTTGCTCAGTGCCCTTTCTCCGATTAGCTCAGTGTGAAATGGCAGAAACACTCACAAGGTAACTATTTAAGTAACAAAGTTGAAGCCTGAAACAACTTGAAAAAAAGCTAGAAAGAACCAATCAGATGTTTATTCCAAGCCGTAGT
The DNA here is from genome assembly GCF_019279795.1 of Protopterus annectens. Taxonomy (NCBI): domain Eukaryota; kingdom Metazoa; phylum Chordata; order Ceratodontiformes; family Protopteridae; genus Protopterus; species Protopterus annectens. The sequence goes on along the minus strand of NC_056737.1, from coordinate 606,947,022 downwards.
CCAAGTAACCCCTATAAGCCAAGGACCATAAACACTTCCCTCTCACAGAAATGGTATACTGGATTTGGCTAAACTAAGATGGCCTGGAACATGTGCTCAGACACACAGCCTGTACCAACAAACATATAGGCCTAAAACACAAGCCTGGATATGGAAAATGCTACAACTACCCACACTACTTAAGAAAAAAAACTGCAGAAATGTTTAAACAGATAAAGGAGCAAGGAGACTGTAGAGAATGCTTTTTACTGCAAACAATTAAGTTATATGACACACTCCTTGGTTAGAAATCAGAACAAACAATACCAGACACATGCTTAACAATTGTATAAAATTTCTAGTTAATACCTCACACACAGTGAAACTAGCTAGAAAAGTATGCATCAGACAACAAAAGTGCTAGAAATAACCCATAAAAATAAGCACAAAACAGGATACTTAATGTTACATATCACAGATCTGTTTGCTCAGTGTCTTTCCACTGATTAGCTCAGTGTGAAATGGCAGAAACATTCTCAATGTAACTTCTTAAGTAACAAAGTTGAAACCTGAAACAACTTTAATAAAAGCGCAAAAGAACCAATGGAGGTGCTTACTCCAAGCCACAGTCTAGGTAACCCCAATAAGCCAATGGCCATAAATACTTCACTCTCACTGAAATGCTATACTGGCTTTGGCTACACTAAGATGGCCTGGAACATGTGCTCAAACACACAGCATCTACCAACAAACAACTAGGCCCAAAACACAAGCCTGGTATGGACAATGCTACAACTACCCACACTACTTAGGCAGAAAGAGGTGCAGACATGTTTAAACAGATAAAGGAAGAATGACACTCAAGGGAATGCTTTTAATTGCAAAAAATTAAGTTATATAAAACACTACTTGGCAGGAAATCCAAACAAACAATCCCAAACAGATGCTTAATAATTGTAGAAAATTTCAAGTTAATAGCTCACACACAGTGAAACTAGCTAGAAAAGTATGCAGCAGACAATAAAAGTTCTATAAATAACTCATAAAAATAAGCAAGAAAAACAGGATACTTAATGTCATATATCACAGATCCATTTGCTCAGTGCCTTCCTTCCGATTATCTCAGTTTGAAATGGCAGAAACACTCACAAGATAACTTAAGTAACAAAGTTGAAACCTGAAAGAACTTTAAAAAAAGCTCGAAAGAACCATTGAGGTGTTTACTCCAAACCGTAGTCCAGGTAACCCACTCAGCCAATAACCATAAACACTTCACTCTCACTGAAATGCTATACTGGCTTTGGCTAAACTAAGATGGCCTGGAACATGTGCTCAGGCACACAGCCTGTATCAACAAACAACTAGGCCTAAAACACAAGCCTGGATATGGACAATGCTACAAGTGCCCACACTACTTAGGAAGAAAAAAACTGCAGAAATGTTTAAACAGATAAAGGAGCAAGGAGACTCTAGAGAATGCCTATTACTGCAAACAATTAAGTTATATGATACACTCCTTGGCTGGAAATCAGAACAAACAAACCCAAACACATGCTTACCAATTGCATAAAATTTCTAGTTAATACCTCACACACAGTGAAACTAGCTAGAATAATATGCAGCAGACAATAAAAGTGCTATAAATAACATGTAAAAAGAAGATTATTTATTACTTAATGTTATACATCACAGATCAGTTTGCTCAGTGCCCTTCATTCGATTAGCTCAGTGTGGAATGGCAGACACACTCACAAGTTAACTTCTTAAGTAACAAAGTTGAAGCCTGAAACAACTTGAGAAAAAAGCTTGAAAGAACCAATGAGGTGTTTATTCCAAGCCATAGTCCAGGTAACCCCTATAAGCCAAAGACCATAAACACTTCCCTCTCACAGAAATGCTATACTGGCTTTGGCTAAACTAAGATGGCCTGGAACATTTGCTCAGACACACAGCCACTACCAAGAAACAACTAGGCCCAAAACACAATCCTGAATATGGACAATGCTACAACTACCCACACTACCTGAGAAGAAAAAAATGCAGAAATTATATTAAACAGATAAAGGAGCAAGGAGACTCTACAGAATGCTTTTACCTCCAAACAAGTAAGTTATATGATACACTCCTTGGCAGGAAATCAGAACAAACAAACCAAAACAGATGCTTAACAATTGTAAAAAAAATCTGGTTAATACCTCACACACAGTGAAACAAGCTAGAAAGGTATGCAGCAAACAATAAAAGTGCTATATAAACATGTAAAAATAAGGAAAAAATAGGATATTTAATGTTATATAGCACAAATCAGTTTGCTCAGTGCCCTTCCTCTGATTAGCTCAGTGTGAAATAGCAGATACAATCACAAGGTAACTTCTTAAATAACAAAGTTAAAACCTGAAACAACTTTAAAAAAGCTCAAAAGAACCAATGATGTGTTTACTCCAAGCCATAGTCCAGGTAACCCCACTCAGCCAATGACCATAAACACTTCACTTTCATTCTCACTGAAATGCTATACTGGCGTTGGCTAAACTAAGATGGCCTGGAACATGTGCTCAGACACACAGCATCTACCAACAAACAACTAGGCCCAAAACACAAGCCTGGTATGGGCAATGCTACAACTACCCACACTACTTAGGTAGAAACAGGTGCAGAAATGTTTAAACAGATAAAGGAGCAATGAGACTCTAGAGAATGATTTTAAATGCAAACAATTAAGTTGTATGATTAACTACTTGGCAGGAAATCTGAACAAACAATCCCAAACAGATGCTTAACAACTATAGAAAATGTCAAGTTAATAGTTTACACACAGTAAAACTAGCTAGAAAAGTATACAGCAGACAATACAAGTTCTATAAATAACTCATAAAAATAAGAAAAAAACAGGATACTTAAAGTTATGTATCACAGATCAATTTGCTCAGTGCCCTTCTTCTGATTATCTCAGTGTGAAATGGCAGAAACACTCACAAGATAACTTAAGTAACAAAGTTGAAACCTGAAACAACTTTAAAAAAGCTCAAAAGAACCAATGATGTGTTTACTCCAAGCCATAGTCCAGGTAACCCCAATCAGCTAATGACCATAAACACTTTACTCTCACTGAACTGCTATACTGGCTTTGGCTAAACTAAGATGGCCTAGAACATGTGCTCAGGCAGCCTCTGCCAAGAAACAACTAGGCCCAAAACGCAAGCCTGAATACGGTCAATGCTACAACTACTCACACTACTTAGGTATAAAAAACTGCGGAAATGTTTAAACATATAAAGGAGCAAGGAGACTCTAGAGAATGCTTTTAACTGCAAACAATTAAGTTATATGATACACTCCGTGGCAGGAAAACAGAGCAAACAAACCCAAACAGATGCTTAACAATTGTAGAAAATTTCTAGTTAATACGTCACAAACAGTGAAACTAGCTAGAAATGTATGCAGCAGGCAATAAAAGTGCTATAAATAACTTGCAAAAATAAGCAAAAAACAGGATACATAATGTTATATATCACAGATCACTTTGCTCAGTGCCCTTCCTCTGATTAGCTCAGTGTGAAATTGTAGAAACACTCACAAGGTACCTTCTTAAATAACAAAGTTGAAACCTGAAACAACTTTACAAAAAGCTCAAAAGAACCAATGAGGTACTTACTCCAAGCCGTAGTCCAGGTAAACCATATCAGCCAATGACCATAAACACTTTACTCTCACTGAAATGCTATATGGGCTTAACTAAGATGGCCTGGAATATGTGCTCAGACACACAGCATCTATCTACAAACAACTAGGCCCAAAACACAAACAAGCCTGAATATGGACAATGCTACAGCTACCCATACTACTTAAGTAGAAAAAACTGCAGAAATGTTTAAACCGATAAAGGAGCAATGAGACTCGAGAGAATGCTTTTAAATGCAAACAATTAAGTTATATGATACACTCCTTAGTAGCAATACAGAACAAACAATCCTAAACAGATGCTTAACAATTGTAAAAAAAAGTTTAATACCTCACACAGAGTGAAACTAGCTAGCAAAGTATGCAGCAGATAAAAAAAGATCTTGAAATAACTCATAAAAATAAGCAAAAAACAGTATACTTAATGTTACATATCACAGGTCAGTTTGCTCAGTGTCTTTCCTCTGATTAGCTCTGTGTGAAATAGCAGAAACACTCACAAGTTAACTTCGTAAATAACAAAGTTGAAACCTGAAACAACTTAAAAAAAAGCTAAAAAAAAAACAACGAGGTGCTTAATCGAAGCTGTAGTCCAGGTGACCCCAATCAGACAATGACCATAAGCACTTCACTTCACTGAAATGCTATCCTGGCTTTTGCTAAACTAAGATGGCCTGGAACATGTGTTCAGACACACAGCCTATACCAATAGAAAACTAGGCCAAAACACAAGCCTGAATACAGATAATGCTACAATTACCCACGCTACTTAGGTAGAAAAAAGTGCAGAAATGTTTAAACAGATAAAGGAGCAATGAGATTCTATAGAATGCTTTTAACTGCAAACAATTAAGTTATATGATACACTCTTTGGCAGGAAATCAGAACAAACAATCCCAAACAGATGCTTAACAATTGTAGAAAATTTCTACTTAAAATCTCACACACAGTGAAACTAGCTAGAAAGGTATGCAGCAGACAATAAAATTGCTATAAACACTTCACTCTCATTGAAATGCTATACTGTCTTTGGCTAAACTAAGATGGCCTGAAAAAAGTGCTCAGACACAAAGCCTCTATCAACAAACAACTAGGCCTAAAAAACAAGCCTGAATATGGACAATGCTACAACTACCCACACTACTTAGGTAGAAAAAGCTGCAGAAATGTTTAAACAGATAAAAAAGCAAGGAGACTTTGGAGAATGCTTTTAACTGCAAACAATTAAGGTATATGATATACTCTTTGGCAGGAAATGAGAACAAACAAACATAAACAGATGCTTAACAACTATAGAAAATTTTAGTTAATACCTCATACACAGTGAAACTAGCTAGAAAAGTATGCAGCAGACAATAAAAGTGCTATAAATAACTCATAAAAATAAGCAAAAAAGAGGATACTTAATGTTATATATCACATATCAGTTTGCTCAGTGCCCTTCCTCTGATTAGCTCAGTGTGAAATGGTAGAAACACAAGTTAACTTCTTAAGTAACAAAGTTGAAACCTGAAACAACTTTAAAAAAAGCTTGAAAGAACCAATGAGATGCTTACTCCAAGCCGTAGTCCAGGTAGCCCCAATCAGCCAATGACCATAAACACTTCACTCTCACTGAAATGCTATACTGGCTTTGGCTAAACTAAGATGGCCTGGAACATGTGCTCAGACACACAGCCTCTACCAACAAACAACTAGGCCCGAAATATAAACCTGAATATGGGCAAAGCTACAAGTACCAACACTACTTAGGTAGAAAAAAACAGCAGAAATGTTTAAACAGATAAAAAAGCACGGAGACTCTGGAGAATGCTTTTGACTGCAAATAATTAAGTTATATGATCCACTCCTTGGTAGCAAATCAGAAAAAACAAACAAAAACTGATGCTTTACAATTGTAGGAAAATTTCTAGTTAATACCTCACACACAGTGAAACTAGCTAGAAAAGTATGCAGCAGGCAATAAAAGTGCTATAAATAACTTGCAAAAATAAGCAAAAAACAAGATACTTTATGTTATACATCACAGCTGAGTTTGCTCAGTGTCCTTCCTCCGATTAGCTCAGTGTGAAATGGCAGAAACACTCACAAGTTATTTTCTTAAGTAACAAAGTTGAAACCTGAAACAACTTTAAAAAAAAAGTTCAAAAGAATCAATGAGGTGCTTACTCCAAGCTGTAGTCCAGGTAACCCCAATCAGCCAATGACCATAAATACTTCACTCTCACTGGAATGCTATACTGACTTTGGCTAAACTAAGATGATCTGGAACATATGCTCAGACACACAGCCTCTACTAACAAACAATTAGGCCCAAAAGACAGCCTGATTATGGACAATGCTACAACTACCCACACTACTTTGGTAGAAAACACTGCAGAAATGTTTAAACAAATAAAGGAGCAATGCAACTCTAGAGAATGCTTTTAACTGCAAACAATTAAGTTATATGATACACTACTTGGCAGGAAATCTGAACAAACAATCCCAAACAGATGCTTAACAATTGTAGAAAATTTCAAGTTAATAGCTCACACACAGTGAAACTAGCTAGAAAAGTATGCAGCAGACAATAACATTTCTATAAATAACTCATAAAATAAGCAAAAAACAGGATACTTAATGTTATATATCACAGATCAGTTTGCTCAGTGCCCTCCTTCTGATTATCTCAGTGTGAAATGGCAGAAACACTCACAAGATAATTTAAGTAACAAAGTTGAAACCTGAAAGAACTTTAAAAAAAGCTTGAAAAAAACAATGAGGTGTTTACTCCAAGCCGTAGTCCAGGTAACCCCTATCAGCCAATGACCATAAACACTTCACTCTCACTGAAATGCTATACTGGCTTTGGCTAAACTAAGATGGCCTGGAACATGTGCTCAGACACACAACCTGTATCAACAAACAACTAGGCCAAAAACACAGGCCTGGGTATGGACAATGCTACAACTACCCACACTATTTAGGAAGAGAAAACTGCAGGAATGTTTAAGCAGATAAAGGAGCAAGGAGACTCTAGAGAATGATTTTTACTGCAAACAATTAAGTTATATGATACACTCCTTGGCTAGAAATCAGAACAAACAAACCCAAACACATGCTTAACAATTGCATAAAATTTCTAGTTAATACCTCACACACAGTAAAACTAGCTAGAATAATATGCAGCAGACAATAAAAGTGATATAAATAACATGTAAAAAGAAGATTATTTATTACTTAATGTTATACATCACAGATCAGTTTGCTCAGTGCCCTTCCTTCGATTAGCTCAGTGTGGAATGGCAGACACACTCACAAGTTAACTTCTTAAGTAACAAAGTTGAAACCTGAAACAACTTAAAAAAAGCTTGAAAGAACCAATGAGATGCTTACTCCAAGCCATAGTCCAGGTAAACCCAATCAGCGTATGACCATAAACACTTCACTCTCACTAAAAATGCTATACTGGCTTTGGCTAAACTTAGATGGCTTGGAACATGTGCTCAGCAACACAGCCCCTGCCAGCAAACAACTAGGCCCAAATTATAAGCCTGAATATGGACAATGCTACAAGTACCCACAATACTTAGGTAGATAAAAACTGCAGAAATGTTTAAACAGATAAAGGAGGAAGGAGACTCTAGAGAATGTTTTTAATTGCAAACAATTAAATTATATGATACACTCCCTGGCAGGAAATCAGAAAAAACAAACCCAAACAGATGCTTAACAACTGTAGAGAATTTCTAGTTAATACATCACACACAGTGAACATTTACCATTTATAATTTTTCTACTTTGGAACTGGAACCTGAACTTGTTGAGTTATTAGCACTAGGGAACACTTTTGTTCCCTCTAGACATTGTGATGTTGCCAAAGTGTTAATTGATCTCAAGTGTTATGTAAGAAAACTCAATTTAAAGTTATTATTTAATGATGTCACACACAATTGTAATGAAGGTTTAAAACTAACCAGTATCTTCAACCCACCTATTCATGTTGGGTTAAAAATCTTTGAGACTGCATGCGAGTTGGACATCAGACATATGAATTGTACAAGAACTTACTTACGTAACACTTTTAACATTACAAAAGAACAAGTTGAAGCATTAAACCACTTACGTGAATCATCAGTCAGAGTAATAAAGCCAGACAAAGGGGGTGGTTTAGCCATTTTTGAAAGAACTGACTATATAGAAAGGATGGTTCTAGTTTTGGACTCGCCAGCATATGAAAGCACTTCACTAAACGCTATGAATGGTTGTTTTAACCAGATGAAAGGGTACTTTAGAGATTTATTCATCAATGGTAGGATAGATATGGATATGTACAAATACATTGACATTCCCCAACCTAGGGTCCCAGTAATGTTTGGTATACCAAAGGTCCACAAAAATTACAAGGACCCACCAATGAGAGCGTTAGTTGACGGTAGATGTTCCTCAACGTACCCTTGTTCCAAACATATAGATTTTTTGCTTTCTAAGTATGTTAAGCTTGTTCCTAGTATTTGTAAAGATTCTTGGACCTTTTTGACCAACATTAACACCATTGGATTTGATGATGCGTACTTCTTTCTTACCATTGATGTTACTGATTTATATACCTCCATTCCACACCAGGAGGCAATTGAATGGATTGGCTTACTCCTGCAAGAGCTAAAAGCTCCTAAAAGTGAAATTGATAACATTACAGAACTTTTAGACATTGTGCTTGCTTCTAATTATTTCCTGTTTGAAAAAGAACTCTATGTTCAAAAACAGGGAGTAGCAATGGGATCCCCCTGTGGTGCCAGTGTGGCCAATATGGTCATGGCCCACTGGGAGAAACGTCATATTTTGGATAACCTGGATTGGAAGCAGCACATTTGCTATTACACTCAATTTTTAGACGATGTATTTATATTGTTTAAAGGAGATTTACAAGCCGTCCAAAGATTTATTGATTATATCAATCAGACAACAAATTTTCTTAGATTTACATATCATGTTTCAGGTGAAGAAATTAATTATCTCGATGTGAAACTTATTAAAGATAGAACAAATTTTAAATTCCAGTCTAAAATATTTAGGAAAGAAACATATGTGAATTCTTTCCTACATTACAACTCCACCCTTATAAACAAAAAAGGGCCATTGTCAAAGGACAATTGGTGAGAGCTGTTAAAATGTGCAGTGACTTGAATGACTTTATAGCTGAGTGCTTCTTATTGAAAACGATGTTTATTAATAGGGGCTACCCAGAACTACTTGTTGATGAACTCATTGAGGAAGTAAAAAGTAAGAGAAGTGTTGGATTTTACAAACCTTTGTTGTATGGTGATGTTGTGTTTACTACTAATACACCCACTGAAATGGCAGATTTGAATACTTTTGAAAGTGTTGTGACAAAAGACATCCCCACATCGCCTCCTTTGAGTTTCATCACTACATACAACAGTGACTCCAAATTAATATCAGGAATTATTCATAAAAATTGGTCTTTCATTTCCAATAACCCTCTTTTGGGGGAGAAATTGGGGGAAAAACCTTACATTGTTTACAAGAGGGGAACAAACATTAAAGAGCTATTACAGTTTGATTCCAGGCCAAAACAGTTTAGTAGAATAAAAGGATCCTTACCCTGTGGTCTGTGCAAATGGTGTAAGTCCATTCGCACTGGGAATTCCTTTTGTATAAAGGGTACGAAATTTAACATTAACTTCAAGATTAACTGTGAAACCAAGTCAGTCATTTATATAGCATTCTGTGTCTGCTGTCCGAGTTTTTATGTCGGCAAAACCGACAGAAAACTCAGAGAACGGATATACCAACATCACTATGCAATAAAAAATTCAAAAAATAAAAAATTCAAAAAATGAAAACGCCCTAGCTAAACATATAATAAAAAGTCCTGGACATAGTTTTCAATTTATGGGCATTGATAGTATAAGGACATCTATCAGGGGCGGCCCTACATCTCTCTTATTGGAAAACCGAGAACTGGAGTGGCAACTAAGACTAGATGCCTTTAACCCTCCAGGCTTGAATGAGGCTTGCAACATTGCCCCTGTTTTGAAATATAGAGCATATCTTAGACAGTAAAATTCCTATTAATTTATATCAAATTTGAACCCTTTTATATCATATAAAAATCAGTAGTTGTAGAGTCATTCAATTTATATTTGTAAATTAACAGGTTAAATAATTGTAAATAAATTAATTAGATATAAAAAATATTTTTATATACATTTTTATATAATATTTAAATTAAATTCATAGTTTGTCATACAAATGAAGTTTTCTACTCATGCACCTCTCGTATCAAATAAAATTTAACTTAATTATTTTAAAAAATATATATATCTTTTTACTTATCTTACCCTATTTTAAACTTTTATGTTTTTAAATAGGAGCTTTATGTATACACTAATGAAAAGGAGTACTCGGTTATTTATAGTATGCAACAGCTTCGCTGTTGTAATTCTATACATCTACATACAAATAGAATTTATTCATTTCCATATTTATTTTCATGTGTTATTTAATGTATTTAAGTAAAGATAAGGGCTGATGCACAATTTTTGGATGTGGCTAGCACTTTATGTGTTTAAATTACATTGTTTTTAAATGCATACATTTGCCATTATGTATTTAGCTTACACCTTCAGGAAGTGATGTAATCTTTTTTGTGTGTAGTTTATTTAAATGCCCAGTAAGTTTTGGCGCCTTACTGAGCAACTGTGAATACTCTGATGAAGCGTCCGTCTGTTGAGAAGCAAAAACGCTAAATTATTTGTCTAAATAAAACTGCGTTAAGGATTACTTGTGGTTCGCAAGACTGTTTTTGGCTACCGACTCTTGTTTTTACACAGTGAAACTAGCTAGAAAAGTATGCAGCAGGCAATAAAAGTGCTATAAATAACTTGCAAAAATAAACAAAAAACAGGATACTTACTGTTATACATCACAGCTGAGTTTGCTCAGTGTCCTTCTTCCGATTAGCTCAGTGTGAAATGGCAGAAACACTCACAAGTTAACTTCTTAAGTAACAAAGTTGAAACCTGAAAGAACTTAAAAAAAAAGCTTGAATGAACCAATGAGGTGCTTACTGCAAGCCGTAGTCCAGCTAACCCCAATCAGCCAATGACCATAAACACTTCACTCTCACTGAAATGCTATACTGGCTTTGGCTAAACTAAGATGGCCTGGAACATGTGCTCAGGCACACAACCTCTATCAACAAACAACTAGGCCCAAAACACAAGCCTGAATATTAATAATGCTAGAACTACCCATACTACGTAAGTAGAAAAAAACTGCAGAAATGTTTAAACAGATAAAGTAGCAAGGAGATTCTAGAGAATGCATTTAACTGCAAACAATTAAGTTATATGATACACTCCTTGACAGGAAATCAGAAAAATTGAACCCAAACAGATTCTTAACAATTGTAGAAAATTTCTAGTTAATACCTCACACACAGTGAAAGTAGCTAGAAAAGTTTGCAGCAGGCAACAAAAGTGCTAGAAATAACCCATAAAAATAAGAACAAAACAGGATACTTAATGTTACATATCACAGATCTGTTTGCTCAGTGCCTTTCCTCTGATTAGCTCAGTGTGAAATGGCAGAAATACTCTCAAGGTAACTTCTTAAGCAACAAAGTTGAAACCTGAAACAACTTTAATAAAAGCGCAAAAGAACCAATGAGGTGCTTACTCCAAGCCACAGTCCAGATAAACCCAATAAGCCAATGACCATAAATACTTCATTCTCACTGAAATGCTATACTGGCTTTTGCTACACTAAGATGGCCTGGAACATGTGCTCAGACACACAGCATCTACCAACAAACAACTAGGCCCAAATCACAAGCCTGGTATGGACAGTGCTACAACTACTCACACTACTTAGTTAAAAAGAGGTGCAGACATGTTTAAACAGATAAAGGAGCAATGAGACTCTAGAGAATGCTTTAACTGCAAACAATTAAGTTATATGATACACTACTTGGCAGGAAATCTGAACAAACAATCCCAAACAGATGCTTAACAATTGTAAAAAATTTCAAGTTAATAGCTCACACACAGTGAAACTAGCTAGAAAAGTATGCAGCAGACAATAAAAGTGTTATAAATAACTCATAAAAATAAGCAAAAAACAGGATACTTAATGTTATATCACAGTTTGCTCAGTGCCCTTCCTCTGATTATCTCAGTGTGAAATGGCAGAAACACTCACAAGATAACTTAAGTAACAAAGTTGAAATCTGAAACAACTTTAAAAAAAGCTTGAAAGAACCAATGAGGTGCTTACTCCAAGCCGTAGTCCAGGTAACCCGAATCAGCCAATGACCATAAACACTTCCCTCTCACTGAAATGCTATACTGGCTTTGGCTAAACTAAGATGGCCTGGAACATGCGCTCAGACGTACAGCCTCTACCAACAAACAACTAGACCAAAAACACAAGCCTGGTGATGGACAATGCTACAACTACTCACAGTACTTAGGTAGAAAAACTGCAGAAATGTTTAAACAGATAAAGGAGCAAGGAGACTTTAGATAAAGCTTTTAACTGCAAACAATTAAGTTATATGATACACTCCTTGGCAGGAAATCAGAACAAACAATGCCAAACAGATGCTTAACAATTGTAGAAAGTTTATAGGTAATACCTCACACACAATGAAACTAGACAGAAAAATATGCAGCAGACAATAAAAGTGCTATACTTAATGTTATACAGCACAGATCAGTTTGTTCAGTGCCCTTCCTCTGATTAGCTCAGTGTGAAATGGCAGATACACTCACAAGTTAACTTCTTAAGTAACAAAGTTGAAACCTGAAACAACTTAAAAAAAGCTTGAAATAACCAATGAGGTGCTTACTCCAAGCCGTAGTCCAGGTAACCCCAATCAGCCAATTACCATAAACACTTCACTCTCACTGAAATGCTATACTGGCTTTGGTTAAATTAAGATGGCCTGGAGCATGTGCTCAGACAGAATCTACCAAGAAATAACTAGGCCCAAAACACATATGGACAATGCTACAACTATCCACACTACTTAGGTAGAAAAAACTGTAGAAATGTTTAAACAGATAAAGGAGCAAGGAGACTCTAGAGAATGCTTTTAACTGCAAACAATTAAGTTATATGATACATTTCCTGGCAGGAAATCAGAACAAAAAAATCCCAGATGCTTAACAACTGTAGAAAGTTTCTAGTTAATACCTCACACACACAGTGAAGCTAGCTAAAAAGTATGCAGCAGATAATAAAAGTGCTATAAATACCATGTAAAAATAAGCAAAAAACAGGATACGTAACGTGATATATCACAGATCAGTTTGCTCAGTGCCCTTCAACCGATTAGCTCAGTGTGAAATGGCAGACACACTCACAAGTTAACTTCTTAAGTAACAAAGTTGAAACCTGAAACAACTTTAAAAAAAAGCTCAAAAGAAACAGTGAGGTGCTTACTCCAAGCCGTAGTCCAGGTAACCCCAATCAGCCAATGACCATAAACACTTCACTCTCACTGAAATGCTATACTGGCTTTGGCTAAATTAAGATGGTCTGGAACATGTGCTCAGACAGAATCTACCAAGAAACAACTAGGCCCAAAACACATATGGACAATGCTACAACTACCCACACTACTTAGGTAGAAAAAAACTGTAGAAATGTTTAAACAGATAAAGGAGCAAGGAGACTTTACAGAATACTTTTAACTGCAAACAATTAAGTTATATGATACACTTTCTGGCAGGAAATCAGAACAAAAAATCCCAGATGCTTAACAACTGTAGAAAGCTTCTAGTTAATACCTCACACACACAGTGAAACTAGCTTAAAAGTATGCAGCAGACAATAAATGTGCTATAAATAACATGTAAACATAAGCAAAAAACAGGATACTTAATGTGATACATCACAGATCAGTTTGCTCAGTGCCCTTCAACTGATTAGCTCAGTGTGAAATGGCAGACACACTCACAAGTTAACTTCTTATGTAACAAAGTTGAAACCTGAAACAAGTTTAAAAGAAAGCTCAAAAGAACCAATGAGGTGCTTACTCCAAACTGTAGTCCAGGTAACCCCAATCAGCCAATGACCATAAACACTTCGCTCTCACTGAAATGCTATACTGGCTTTGGGTAATCTAAGATGACCTGGAACATGTGCTCAGACAGCCTCTACCAAGAAACAACTTGGCCTAAAATGCAAGACTGAATATGGACAATGCTACAACTACCCACAGTACGTAAGTATAAAAAAACTTCTGAAATGTTTAAACAGATAAAGGAGCAAGGAGACTCTAGAGAATACTTTTAACTGCAAACAATTAAGTTATATGATGCACTCCTTGGTAGGAAATCAGAACAAACAAACCCAAAGAGATGCTTAGCAGTTGTACAAAATTTCTAGTTTCTACCTCACACAGTGAAACTAGCTAGAAAAGTATGTAGCAGGCAATAAAGGTGCTATGAATAACTAGTAAAAATAACCAAAAAAGAGGATACTTAATGTTACATATCACAGCTCAGTTTGCTCAGTGCTCTTCCTCCGATTAGTCAGTGTGAAATGGCAGAAACACTCACAAGTTAACTTCTTAAGTAACAAAGTTGAAACCTGAAACAACTTTCAAAAAAGCTCAAAAGAACCAATGAGGTGCTTTCTCCAAGCTGCAGTCCAGGTAACTCAAATCAGCCGATGACCATAAACATTTCACTCTCACAGAAATGCTATACTGGCTTTGGCTAAACTAAGATGACCTGGAACATGTGCTCAGGCACACAGCCTCTACCAACAAACAGCTAGCCCCAAAACACAAGCCTGAATATGGACAATGCTACAACAACCCACAGTACTTAGGTAGAAAAAAACTGCAGAAATGTTTAAACAGATAAAGGAGCAAGGAGATTCTAGAGAATGCTTTTAACTGCAAACAATTAAGTTGTATGATACACTCCTTGGCAAGAAAGCAGAACAAACCCAAACAGATGCTTAAGAATTGTAGAAAAGTTTTATGTAAAACCTCACACACAGTGAAACTAGCTAGAAAAGTATGCAGCAGACAATAAAAGTGCTATAAATAACATGTAAAAATAAGGAAAAAAAACAGGATATTTAATGTTATATATCACAGATCAGTTTGCTCAGTACCCTTCCTCTAATTAGCTCAGTGTGAAATGGCAGAAACACTCACAAGGTAACTTCTTAAGTAACAAAGTTGAATCCTGAAACAACTTTAAAAAAGCTCAAAAGAACCAATGAGGTGCTTACTCCAAGCCGTAGTCCAGGTAACCCCAATCAGTGAATGACCATAAACACTTCACTCACACTGAAATGCTATACTATCTTTGGCTAAACTAAGATGGCCTGGAACATGTGCTTAGACACACAGCCTCTACCATCAAACAACTAAGCCCAAAACACTGATTAGCTCAGTGTGAAATGGCAGAAACACTCACAAGTTAACTTATTCTGTAGCCAAGTTGAAACCTGAAACAACTTTAAAAAAAAGCTTAAAAAAACCAATGAGGTGCTTACTCCAAGCAGTAGTCAAGCTAACCCTGATCAGCCAATGACCATAAACATGTCACTCTCACTGAAATGCTATACTGGCTTTGGCTAAACTAAGATGGCCTGGAACATATGCTTAGACATACAGATTCTACCAACAAACAACTAGGCCCAAAACACAAGCCTGGATATGGACAATGCTACAGCTACCCACACTACCTAGGTAGAAAAAAATGCAGAAATATTTAAACAGATTAAGGAGCAAGGACACTCTAGAAAAAGCTTGTAACTGCAAACAATTAAGTTATATGATACAGTCCTTGGCAGGAAATCAGAACAAATGAACCCAAACAGATGCTTAACAATGGCAGGAAATTTCTTGTTAATACCTCACACACAGTGAAACTAGCTAGAAAAGTATGCAGTAGACAAACAAGTGCAATAAATAACTCGTAAAAAATAAGCAAAAAAACAGTATGCTTAATGTTACATATCACTGATCAGTTTGCTCAGTGTCTTTCCTCCGATTAGCTCAGTGTGAAATGGCAGAAACACTCTCAAGTTAACAAGGTTGAAACCTGAAATAACTTTAAAAAAAAGCTTGCAAGAACCAATGAGGTGCTTAATCCAAGCCGTAGTCCAGGAAACTCCAATCAGCCAATGACCATAAACACTTCACTCTCACTGAAATGCTATACTGGCCTTGGCTAAGCTAAGATGGCCTGCAACATGTGCTCAGACTCACAGCCTCTGCTACCAAACAATTAGGCCCAAAACACAAGCCTGAATATGGACAATGCTACAACTACTCACACTACTTATGTAGAAAACACTGCAGAAATGTTTAAAAAAGATAAAGGAGCAATGAGACTCTAGAGAATGCTTTTAGCTGCATGCAATTAAGTTATATGATACACTCTTTAGCAGGAAATCAGAACAAACATTCCCAAACAGATGCTTAACAATTTCTAGTTAATACTGCACACACAGTGAAGCCAGCTAGAAAGGTATGCAGCAGACAAAAAAAGTGCTATAAATAACTTGTAAAAATAAGCAAAAAAGATACTTAATGTTATATATCACAGATCACTTTGCTCAGTGCCCTTCCTCTGTTTAGCTCAGTGTGAAATGTCAGAAAAACTCACAAGTTAACTTCTTAATTAACAAAGTTGAAACTGAGACAACTTTAAAAAAAGCTAGAATAAACAAATGAGGTGCTTACTCCAAGCCGTAGTCCAGGTAAACCCAATCAGCCAATGTCCATAAACACTTCACTCTCACTGAAATGCTATACTGGCTTTGGCTAAACTAAGATGGCCTGGAACATTTTGTCAGACACACAGCTTCTACCATCAAACAACTAAGCCCAAAACACAAGCCTGAACACTGACAATGCTACAACTACCCATACTACTTAGGTAGAAAAAAGTGCAGAAATGTTTAAACAGATAAAGGAGCAAGGAGACTCTAGAGAATGCTTTTATCTGCAAACAATTAGGTTATAATGATACACTCCTTGGCAGGAAATCAGAGCAAATAAAGCCAAACAGATGCTCAACAATTATAGAAAATTTCAGGTTAATACCTCACACACAGTGAAACTAGCAAGAAAAGTATGCAGCAGACAATGAAAGTGCTATAAATAACACGTAAAAATAAGCAAAAAATAGGATAATTAATGCTATACATCACAGATCAGTTTTCTCAGTGCCCTTTCTCTGATTAGCTCAGTGTGAAATGGCAGACACACTCACAAGTTAACTTCTTAAGTAACAAAGTTGAAACCTGAAACAACTTTAAAAAAAGCTCGAAAGAACCAATACAATAAGGTGCTTACTCCAAGCCACTGTCCAGGTAACCCAACTCAGCCAATGACCATAAACATTTCACTCTCACAAAAATGGTATACTCTCTTTGGCTAAACTAAGATGGCCTGGAACATGTGCTCAGACACACAACCTCTACCAACAAACAACTAGGCCCAAAACACAAGCCTGAATATGGACAATGCAACAACTACCCATACTACTTAGGTAGAAAAAAACTACAGAAATGTTTAAACAGATAAAGAAGCAACGAGAATATAGAGAATGCTTTTAGCTGCATACAATTAAGTTATATGATACACTCCTTGGCAGGAAATCAGAACAAACCCAAAGAGATGCTTAACAATTGTAGAGAATTTCTAGTTAATACCTCACACACGATGAAATTAGCTAGAAAAGTATGCAGCAGACGATAAAGGTGCTATAAATAACACATTGAAATAAGCAAAAAACAGGATACTTAATGTTATATATCACAGATCAGTTTGATCAGTGCCCTTCCTTCGATTAGCTCAGTGCGAAATGGCAGAAAGACGTACAAGTTAACTACTTAAGTAACAAAGTTGAAACCTGAAACAACTTTAAATAAAAGCATAAAAGAACCAATGAGGTGCTTACTCAAAGCAGTAGTCCAGGTAACCCCAATCAGCCAGTGACTATAAACACTTCATTCTAACTGAAACGCTATACTGGCTGTGGCTAAACTGAGATGGCCTGGAACATGTGCTCAGACACACAGTCTCTACCAACAAACAACTAGGTCCAAAACACAAGCCTGGATATGGATAATGCTACAACTACCCACACTACTTAGGTAGAAAAAAACTGCAGAAATGTTTAAACAGATAAAAGAGCAAGGGGACTCTAAAGAATGCTTTTAACTGCAAACAATTAAGTTATATGATACACTCCTTGGCAAGAATTCAGAACAAACAAACCCAAACAGATGCTTAACAATTGTCAAAAATATCTAGTTAATACCTCACACACAGTAAAACTAGCCAGAGAAGCATGCAGCAGACAATAAAAGTGCTATAAATAACTCGTAAAAATAAGCAAAAAACAGGGTACTTAATGTTATATATCACAGATCAATTTGCTCAGTGCCCTTCCTCCAATTATCTCTGTGTGAAATGGCAGAAACTCTCACAAGATAACTTAAGTAACAAAGTTGAAACCTGATAGAACTTTAAAAAAAAGCTCAAAAGAACAAATGAGGTGCTTACTCCAAGCTGTAGTCCAAGTAACCCCAATCAGCCAATGGCCATAAACACATCACTCTTACTGAAATGCTATACTGGCTTTGGCTAAACTAAGATGGCCTGGAACATGTGCTCAGACACATAGCCTCTACCAACAAGCAACTAGACCAAAAACACAAGCCTGGATATGGATAATGCTACAACTACCCACACTACGTAGGTAGAAAAAACTGCAGAAATGTTTAAACAGATAAAGGAGCAAGGGGACTCTGGAGAATGCTTTTAGCTGCATACAATTAAGTTATATGATACACTCCTTGGCAGGTAATCAGAACAAATAATCCCAAACAGATGCTTAATAATTGTAGAAAATTTCAAGTTAATACCTCAAACACAGTGAAACTAGCTAGATAGGTATGCAGCAGACAATAAGAGTGCTATAAATAACTCGTAAAAATAAGCAAAAAACAGGATACTTAATCTTATATATCACAGATCATTTTACTCAGTGCCCTTCCTCCAATTATCTTAGTGTGAAATGGCAGAAACACTCACAAGATAACTTAAGTAACAAAGTTGAAACCTATAACAACTTTAAAAAAAAGCTCAAAAGAACCAAAGAGGTGCTTACTTCAAGCAATAGTCCAGGTAACCCCAATAAGCCTATGACCATAAACACTTCGCTCTAAGGGAAATGCTCTACTGGCTTTGGCTAAACTAAGATGGCCTAGAACATGTGCTCAGACACACAGCCTCTACCATTAAACAACTAGGCCCAAAACACAAGCCTGAATATGGACAATGCTATAAGTTCCCACACTACGCAAGTAGGAAAAAAATGCATAAATGTTTAAACAGATAAAGGAGCAAGGAGACTCTAGAGAATGCTTTTAACTGCAAACAATTAAGTTATATGATACACCTCTTGGTAGCAAATCAGAGCAAACAAACCCAAACAGATGCTTAACAATTGTAGACATTTTTTAGTTAATACCTCACACACAGTGAAACTAGCTAGAAAATTATGCAGCAGACAATAAAAGTGCTAGAAATAACTCATAAAAATAAGCAAATAAGTAGGCCAAAACACAAACCTGAATATGGATAATGCTAAAACTACCCACACTACTTAGGTAGAAAAAGTGTAGAAATGTTTAAACAGATAAAGGAGCAAGGAGACTCTAGAGAATGCTTTTAACTGCAAACAATTAAGTTATATGATACACTCCTTGGCAGGAAATCAGAACAAATAAACCCAAACAGATGCTTAACAAGTGTAGAAGGTTTCTAGTTAATACCTCACACACAATGAAACTAGCTAAAAAAGTATGCAGCAAACAATAAAAGTGCTATAAATAACACACAGAAATAAGCAAAAAACAGGATACTTAATGTTATATATTACAGATCAATTTGCTCAGTGCCCTTTCTCTGATTAGCTCAGTGTAAAATGGCAAAAACACTTACAAGTTACCTTCTTAAGCAACAAAGATGAAACCTGAAACAACTTTTAAAAAAAAAGCTTGAAAGAACCAATGAGATACTTACTCCAAGCCATAGTCCAGGTAACCCCAATCAGCCAATGACCACTCTCACTGAAATTCTATACTGACTTTGGCTAAACTAAGATGGTTTGCAACATGTACTGAAATTCTATACTGGCTTTGGCTAAACTAAGATAGTCTGCAACATGTGCTCAGACACACAGCCTCTAATAACAAACAATTAGGCCCAAAACATAAGTCTGAATATGGACAATGCTCCAAATACCCACACTACTTAGGTAGAAAACACTGCAGAAATGTTTAAACAGATAAAGGAGCAACGAGACTCTTAATAATGCTTTTAACTGCAAACAATTAAGTTATATGATACACTCCACGGCAGGAAATGAGAGCAAACAATGCTAAACATATGCTTAACAATTGTAGAAAGTTTCTAGTTAATACCTCACACACAGTGAAACTAGCTAGAAAAGTATGCAGCAGGCAATAAAAGTGCTATAAATAACATGTACAAATAAGCAAAAAACAGGATACTTAATGTTATACATCACAGATCAGTTTGCTCAGTGCCCTTACTCCGATTAGCTCAGTTTGAAATGGCAGACACACTCACAAGTTAACTTCTTAAGTAACAAAGTTAAAACCTTAAACAACTTTTAAAAAATCTCCAAGCCGTAGTCCAGGTAACCCCAATCAGCCAATGACCATAAACACTTCACACTCACTGAAATGCTATACTGGCTTTGGCTAAACTAAGATGGCCTGGAACATGTGCTCAGACAGCCTCTACCAAGAAACAACTAGGCCCAACACACAAACCTCAATATGGACAATGCTACAACTACCCACACTACTTAGGAAGAAAATAACTGCAAAAATGTTTAAACAGATAAAGGAGCAAGGAGACTCTAGAGATTGCTTTTAACTGCAAATGATAAAGTTATATGATACACTCCTTGGCAGGAAATCAAAACAAACAAACAAACAAACCTAAACAGATGCTTGACAATTGTAAATTTTTTAATTTAATACCTCACACACAATGAAACTAGCAAGAAAAGTATGCAGAAGGCAATAAAAGTACTATACATAAAAAAAACAAAAAAAGATACTTAATGTTATACATGACAGACCAATTTGCTCAGTGCTCTTCCTCTGATTAGCTCAGTGTGAAATGGCAGAAACACTCACAAGTTAACTTCTTAAGTAACAAAGTTGAAACCTGAAACAACTTAAAAAAAAGCTTGAAAGAACCAATAAGGTGCTTACTCCAAGCCGTAGTCCAGGTAACCCTAATCAGCCAATGACCATAAACATTTCACTCTCACAGAAATGCTATACTGGCTTTGGCTAAACTAAGTTGGCCTGGAACATGGGCTCAGACTCACAGCCTCTACAAACAAACAACTAGGCCCAAAACACAAGCCTGAATATGGACAATGCTATAACTACCCACACTACCTAGGTAGAAAAAAACTACAGAAATGTTTAAACAGATAAAGGAGCAAGGAGACTCTAAAGAATGCTTTTAACTGCAAACAATTAAGTTATATGATACACTCCTTGGAAGGAAATAAGAAAAAACCCATACAGATGCTTAGCAATTGTAGAAAGTTTCTAGTTAACTAATTAAATCTGAGTGACGTCTCCAGGTGCATCTGCATTTAACTCCTACTGATGCCTCTAGGCATCAAATATTGCTTGTTCATATTTGCATCAATAATTCCAAAACCATGATATGTACAAAGCTTTAAAATATTTCATATTAAAGTGCGCACAGTGGCAAACTCAACTGCACTAATATTTGACCTCTGTCTAGTGCAGGTAAATAGATATTAGCTGTTGATTTTATTATATTAATTTATATAGATATTATTTTTCACATTTTTCTAAATATCTTAACAACCAAGAAACACAGACAGAACTCTTTAGCCTCATATGAAAAGTCTCCGCTAGATGAATAAAATTCTGCTGACAATATGTGTGTAACTTGAGTCATTGCTGAGATATTGTACGTTTTTTTACAAAATATTAGAACTTTAATAGTTACTCTTTTTGCTGTGACTTATAAAATTCGGTTTAAGACCTAAACCTAAAGAATACTACCACTATAAAAGTAGTTTCTGCTGAAGAGTTTTCCATTCATACTTCTTTCATAAACCCTATTGTTTCAGAAATATGAACATTTGTTTGAAATGTGATGACAGAATTTAATTCTGACAAAAGGGTTATGCTCCGACCACTGGAAGTTACAGTGCAAATGTGCTGAGCTCCACTGGAGTGAATGAGTTAGTACCTCACACACAGTGAAACTAGCTAGAAAAGTATGCAGCAGACAATAAAAGTGCTATAAATATGTAAAAATAAGCAAAAAACAGGATACTTAATGTTATACATCACAGATCAGTTTGCTCAGTGCCCTTCGTCCGATTAGCTCAGTGTGAAATGGCAGACACACTCGCAAGTTAACTTCTTAAGTAAGAAAGTTGAAACCTGAAACAACTTAAAAAAAAGCTCAAAAGAACCAATGAGGTGCTTACTCCAAGCAATATTCCAGGTAACCCCAATCAGCCAATGACCATAAACACTTCACTCTCACTGAAATGCTATACTGGCTTTGGCTAAACTAAGATGGTCTGGATCATATGCTCAGACAGCCTCTACCAAGAAACAACTAGGCCCAAAATACAAACCTGAATATGGACAATGCTACAACTACCCACACTATTGCGGTAGAAAAAAGTTCTGAAATGTTAAAACAGATAAAGGAGCAAGGAGACTCTAGAGAATGCTTTTAACTGCAAACAATTAAGTTATATGATACACTTCTTGGCAGGAAATCAGAACAAAAAATCCCAAACAGATGCTTAACAACTGTAGAAAGTTTCGAGTTAATACCTCAAACACAGTGAAACTAGCTAGAATAGTATGCAGCAGACAATAAAAGTGCTATGAATAACATGTAAAAATAAGCAAAAAACAGGATACTTAATAGTTTACATCACAGATCAGTTTGCTCAGTGGCCTTCCTCCGATTTGCTCAGTGTGAAATGGCAGACACAGTTACAAGTTAACTTCTTAAGTCACAAAGTTGAAATCTGAAACAACTTTAAAACAAGCTTTAAAGAACCAGTGAGGTGCTTACTCCAAGTCATAGTCCAGGTAACGCCAATCAGCCCATGACCATAAACACTTCACTCTCACTGAAATGCTATACTGGCTTTGGTAAAGTAAAATGACCTGGAACATGTGCTCAGACAGCATCTTCCAAGAAACAACTAGGCTCAAAAGGCAAGCCTGAATATGGACAATGCTACAACTACCCATACTACCTAGGTAGAAAAAACTGCAGAAATGTTTAAACAGATAAAGGAGAAAGCAGACTCTAGAGAATGCTTTTAACTCCAAACAAGTAAGTTATATGATACACTCCTTGGCAGGAACATGTGCACTGACACACAGCCTCTACCAACAATCAACTAGGACCAAAACACAAGCCTGGATATGGACAATGCTACAACTACCCACACTACTTAGGTAGAAAAAAATGCAGAAATATTTAAACAGATAAAGGAGCAAGGAGACTCTAGAGAATGTTTTTAACTGCAAACAATTAAGTTATATGATACACTCTTTGGCAAGAAATCAGAACAAACCCAAACATATGCTTAACAATTGTAGAAAAATTATAGTTAATACCTCACACACAGTAAAACTAGCTAGAAAAGTTTGCAGCAGAAAATAAAATTGCTATAAATAACTCATAAAAATAAGCAAAAAACAGGATACTTAATGTTACATATCAGAGATCAGTTTGCTCAGTGCCTTTCCTCCGATTAGCTCAGTGTGAAATGGCAGAAACACTCACAAGTTGACTTCTTTAGTAACAAAGGTTAAACCTGAAATAACTATAAAAAACGCTCAAAAGAACCAATGTAGTGCTTACTCCAAGCCATAGTCCTGGTAACCCCAATCAGGCAATGACCATAAACATTTCACTCTCACAGAAATGCTATACTGGCTTTGGCTAAACTAAGTTGGCCTGGAACATGTGCTCAGACACACAGCCTCTACCAACAAACAACTATGCCCAAAACACAACCCTGAATATGGACAATGCTACAACTACCCACACTACTTAGGTAGAACATCTTCAGAAATGTTTAAACAGGTAATGGAGTATGGAGATTCTAGAGAATGCTTTTAACTGCAAACAATTAAGTTATGTGATACACTCCTTGGCAGGAAATCAGAATAAACCCAAACAGATGCTTAACAATTGTAGAAAATTTCTAGTTAACTCATTACATCCGAGTGACGTCTCCAAGTGCATCTGCATTTATCTCCTACTGACGCCACTAGGCGTCAAATATTGCTTGTTCATAATTGCATCAATAATTCAAAAATCATGCTATGTACAAGGTTTTAAAATTTTTCATATTAAAGTGTGAACAGTGGCAAACTTAACTGCACTAATATTTGACCTCTGTCTAGTGCAGGTAAATAGATATTAGCTGTTGTTTTTATTATATTCATTTATATAGATAGAATTTTTCACAATTTTCTAAATATCTCAACAACCAAGAAACACAGATAGAATGATTTTGTCTCATATGAAAGGTCTCTGCTAGATGAATACAATTATGCTGACAATATGTGTGTAACTTGAATGGTTGCTGAGATATTTTAAGTTTTTTACAAAATATTAAAACTTTAATAGTTACTGTTTTTACTGTGACTTATAAAATTCAGTTTAAGACCTAAACCTAAAGAATACTACCAATATAAAAGTAGTTTGTGCTGGAGAGTTTGCCATTTATACTTCTTTTATAAATCCTATTGTTTCAGAAATATAAGCATTTGTTTGAAATGTGAGGAAACAATTTGATTCTGACCAAAGGCTTAGGCTCCGTCCACTGAAAGTTACAGTGCAAATGTTCTGCGCTCCACTGGAGTGAATGAATTAATACCTCACACACAGTGAAACTAGCTAAAAAAGTATACAGCAGACAATAAAAGTGCTATAAATAACTTGTAAAAATAATCAAAAAACAGGATACTTAATTTTACACATCACAGATCAGTTTGCTCAGTGCCCTTCCTCCAATTAGCTCAGTGTGAAATGGCAGAAACACTCACAAGTTAACTTTTTAAGGCACAAAGTTGAAACCTGAAATAACTTTAAAAAAAGGCTAGAAAGAACCAATGAGGTGCTTATTCCAAGCCGTAGTCCAGGTAAACCCAATCAGCCAATGACCATAAACACTTCACTCTCACTGAAATGCTATACTGGCTTTGGCTAAATTAAGATGGCCTGGACCATCTGCTTAGACAGCCTCTACCAACAAACAACTAGGCCAAAAACACAAGCCTGAATATGACAATGCTACAACTACCCACACTACTTAGGTAGGAAAAAATGCAGAAATGTTTAAACAGATAAAGGAGCAAGGAGACACTAGAGAATGCTTTTAACTGCAAACAATTAAGTTATATGATATACTCCTTGGCAGGAAATCAGAACAAACAAACCCAAACAGATGCTTAACAGTTGTAAAACATTTCTAGTTAATACCTCACACACAGTGAAACTAGCTAGAAAAGTATGCAGCAGACAATAAAAGTACTATAAATAACACATAAAAATAAGCAAAAAACAGGATACTTAATGTTGTACGGGGTGTTCAACAATTGTTAATCTCCATGCACTGTAAAGAATTATGATCGGATCATCAATCGTGATGTAATATTGTGTTCTGGAAGCAGATTTCAAGATTCAAATCTTGAATTTTGCTCGAGGTTAATGTATTGGCATCCATGTTTCAAACACATAGTATACATGTAGTGATCAAAGACCCAACTGTAATCATCTATATTTGGACACTGTGGCACAATGTTACTCATATTGCTTTAGTTGCTAGAGGGGCATTAGTGCTCGTGCCTGAAATATTTTTGTATATATGTGTATATGTAAGTACTGCATAATTAATCATTATTTGTCTGCACTATGCTAATTTAGCTGTTCTATTTTGCCCTTATGCACCTACATAAGCATTTTTTTTTGAATGCTGGATTACGTTTTAGTGATTGTGAAGGCATGATTAAATCTTACTGTTCAGTATGGCTAACTTTCCTTTTGCTGCTTTTTTCTCTGGCAGAAATTTTATGTTATTTGTAACAGTTACTACGAAGATGAAACAAATGTGAAGATCATGTTTCAATTCACAGTCTATTTCAGGCATTTCTGTTTTTCATTGTTTGCTGTCCATTTATGTAGTTAATGTTATGGGGCAGACAGTAAAAAATTCTGTTTTTGTCAATGTTACGTCAGTCTAGTGAAGAAGAACTACACAAATTTCCTATTAATTAGCATATAATTTTTTTTAATCACTCTAATGAAAATAGTCCGTTTCAGTAATCACTCTATTGAAAATAGTCTGTTGAAGCCTCTGGAATTGGGGTCTATATCAAGTAGTCAAAGTCTCAAAACTTTGACTATGTAAATATCGAACCCAAATGTTTGAAAACTGAATACCCCAAACACTCAGAACTGCAATTTTTTTCCCAGGGAAAAAAATTGCTGTTCCGGTACAAAACGCGGAAACACACAAACACTACATACCATTTCTAATGTGGGTAGCTTCGCCTCCCACACCCCCCCACTTAAATATACCAACTGTGAGATTGCACCACAGTGGAGGAAATAGCAAAGCCACAGAAACAGACCACTGAATTCTTTTCCTGGGAAAGAATTCGATGTTTCACTGCTTTGTTATTTTTAGACTTCGGACTTCCCAGTTCGATGTTTCGGAGTTTAGACTTCTGAGCATTCGGACTTCTGATATACACCCCTGAAATTGTTATAACCATCTTGAAGTATCAGGAACTACTCTAAGGCTAATTTCCTACTATTAAGTGATAACCTGGCAAAATGTCAAGCTCCCAAAAACCCAGAGAACACTTCTGCCTACACGGAAATGTTCCCAGAAATCCTATATAAGCATGCTAATAGTTGCATTGAAGCAGCTGTCCCTTTCAGGAAGAAGTACAAAACTAACTTAAAAATAAGCCACCCTGGTAGAATCACAATATTATTAAGCTGTATAACAGAAGGAAGAAAATCATGGCACAAATTAGGAGGTGCAGCACACATCAGGATAAAAGTACTTTCATCAAACTAAACAAATGACTCAGATTCAAATAAAGTCTACTAAAACAAAATTTGAGGTAAATTCGGCCTCCTGGACAAAGGACAACCACAAGGCATTCTTTAGCTATGTCTAAAACTTCAAAGGCAATACACAATTGTGTGCAGAGCTCATTGTTAAGATATATACTGACACCTATACTGAACCAGAAGATATAGCAAACCTACTGGCTGACAAATTCAGCTCCAACTTTAGCCCTCTCTCTCCCTCAACCTTTCCTCAGGAAACACCATCAAATATAACTCCCCCTGCTATAAAACACTATAAAACAGGTCCTTAATGCTCAGTCTAAGACCAAGAACACTGCATCAATGGCCCAGACAATATCCTAGGATACCTTTTCAAAAGTATGAAATATAACCTATCAAGCTCTCTCAAACTGCTATTTAACTGTAGTCACCAAACAGGCTTCATGCCTCATGAAAGGAGAATGGCAACAGTCATCCCTCTACACAAAGGTGGGTCATCTACAGACCCTGGAAACTACAAACCCATAAGACTCACTAGTCTCATATGCAAAGCCATGCAACAAATTATCATGGAAATGATCAATAATGACATAGGAAATCTCCAGACACTGGACCCAACCCTACTCAACCTGGTGAACTTCTTTGAGAAGGTCACCAAAGCAATGGATGAGGGCAAAATGGTTAACACTGCCTACTTTGACTTGGTCAAGGCATTTGACACAATAACCCACTTGGGCATTGTTGACAAACTCAAGAGGTTAGGTACAAACCCTTATGTCACCTGGTGGATAGCCCTCTGGCTCACAGACAGGAGCCAAGAAGATAGAATTTGGGAGTCCACCTCCCCAAAGAAGCCATTCACAAGTGGAATCCCTTGGGGATTGGTCCTAGGGCTGCTCCTTTTTGGCATTTACTTCTGAGTCAAAGCCAATGTCACTCTGGCTGACTAAATTTGCAGATGATTGCAAATTAGGAGCTGTCATTGAACCCCCCACTGAAACAAATGTTCTCCAGGAAGTGCTGACACAAGCAAACCACTGGTGTCAGAGCCATGGACTAAAGCTAAATGCCAAGAAATGCATAATAGTATCCTTTGGAAAGTCCTCCACCCTGATAACTATCATATTGACAACATACCCCTAAGAGGTGACCCATTAGTCAGAGACTTGTGGACACACATAGATGGTAATCTAACCTTTGACCATCATATGTTTACAGTAGTGAGAAAATTATTCTGTGCTGTGCAACTTATAAACAAAAGTATGGCATCTAGGTCCAAGGAAGTCATTGTTCCAATGTACTTGGCATTCATCAGACCTATCATTAAGTGCAATGCCCCCTTTGGTATATACCTAACCAGGCATATCCAACAATTGGAATGTCCACAGAAGTTCCTCACTAAATGAATACAGAGCATAAGTAAAATGTCCTATGCAGACCGCCTCAAGGTCCTATCCCTGTATTCTGTCTCCTACAGGCTGTCGAGGGGAGATGTATGCCTGGTATACAAGGCATTGTCAGACCCCACTCTGATGGACCTCCTGCATATCTGCAAAACAAACAGCACCAGAATAACTCATTATAAAGAATTAAACCTCGCTGTGATATAAATAGGACCTGCTTGAGAGACAGGTATGTATCCCAGAGACTTCCCCTTCTGTGGAACAGGCTCATCATCCATGTGGGGCAGTGTTCCTCCCTAATCCAATTCAAGTGTAACTTAGACAATTGGATGGGGAACAGGAAATTCATCCCTGGTTTGGCACCTATGTTTGTAATAGACACAGGCAGCCTGTAAACAGTTCATTTTTCAAGCCCCTGCTTGCAAAGGTTTAATCTCCCAGGCCCCTGCTTGTAAATGTTTCATCTCCCAGGCCTCTGCTTGCACTTTTCTAGGGTGCCAGAACCTGACTGATTTTTGGGATGCATAGCTAGGCTTAAAAAGGCCATTGTGGTCATTAGCCTAGTAAACACCTATGCACCTATGAATCTCTGCATCAAGAAGTGCTGTTTTGTTCAGGCGAGTGCCCTTTTTCATTTCCGCTTATAACTGTTTCTTGAAACATACAGACTCAGACCCACATTATACTTATTTTTGGCAAATAAAGCAAGTGCTCTGGCTTAGCACACATATTCTGATGGTCTAAAAGTCTGAAAACTGTTAAGTTAAAAGTGTTTGCATGTTTTTCACAGCTTCTCAGACTACACCAATTTTGTTTCACAATAGGATCCATGAAAAAGATCTAAACTTAAAAAAGTTGACATGAATAAATAGAACTAAAACAGTCAACAAAATAATATCAACAACATTATTTGCATGATCTAAGACAAAAATCTTAGGGCATTCAAATAAAAAAATAATAATTTTTTTTTTCATTTGCAGTACTTGGGTTTTGATGAGTTTTCGTGAGATTATTGTAATGCTGGGCTTGGGGAATATGTCATTCCCCTGGTGTTGCCTGATCTGAAAGGTGGTATATTTAATTAGCTGGGGGTTGTAAGGGGTACATGGTTAGAGATTTTATGTAGGTGGATATAAATATTGTCAGTATTATTTTGATGAATGTTTTAGATTGACTTTTTTCATGTTCCCCGGGATTCATGAACCTTGCGCCAGGCGCACGCATAGCGTAGGCGTTATAACGCCAAATATGGCCGCCAAGCGATTCAGGTACGATTCAATTCCACGTGCACTACCGGCGTACGCCAAATCTGCGCAGCCCCCGGCGTAGGTATGCTAAACACCCTATGTGCGGTGTGTCACCATGCAAATGAAGGCATATAGCGATTCACAAAGTGGTGCAGGCATAGCATAAGCCCACGGCAATGTAAACCAAAAAAAACGGTTTACATTTCCACAAACATAACATCCGAGTAATGGAAGAGTGTCAGACCCAGGTATCACACTGTTAACATATGCCAATGGCGAAATACACAGACAATGGCAAAAGAAAACATGCACAACACGTAAAGAACAACTTAAATGGCATGTCCACAGTAACTCACATCAGAACCGCAGGACATGTGTGCGGAAGGTGCAACATAATGAAATAATATAACAATGTTATAAAACAGCATCGTAATAGACATCAGGTTCACAGCATAATACACCATGGTATGCATGGAACGCCACAACCACGGTGCAAGGGTTGCCAAGGACTCGCGGCAGTCTTCGGTGTGGTAACTATGAATTAGTAGTCAATGCCATGCAAATGAGGCAGATAATACTGAATCGCAAATTCCCCGCCGGAGTAAGGTTGTACCAAATGGTGCAGTGGTAATACACTGAGGAGTGGCTCAGAGGGAATACATGACATCTGCAGAGGGGTGTGCCACCATAGCAGTAAGCACATTGGAGCACAGCACACCTGGGCTGTACATCACAAATCAAAGCTGCAGGACCGGGGTGTGGGGTAATAGTTTAGCTGAGAGCACACAATGCGCACAAAAGTGCATGTGTACGAGGATGACAACGCTCCCGGAACCTAGTCATGTGATGCACACCCCGCAAACAATATCGGAAACAGGAAGGTGATGTGAAGAATATAAGGAAATGTGGAAGAAGTATAATTGGAGTACTAATGAGCAATCAACACTAATCAACCCACGAAGGCCAATTGGCGGCAGCTGACAACTCTGCATGCAGAAACCTGCAAAACGGGATAGGGGAGGCATATGAATGCAAAGAAAGTAGGGGAGGTAGGAGATTGCAAAGATAGAAGACCTGACACAGCAGAGCAAAGCAGACAGGCAGCACAACGGCAGTAGCACACAAAACGCATGATATGCCATGTCCATGAAAGTACAAATGACAGTGCTCTGCAGGATGCATGCCAGAAAATTGTAGGTGCAACGTGCAGAAATAGTAAGGGAAGGTCGAAAGGTAATCCATGGCAGGCAAGAGTAATGCAACACCAAAGGCAACACCGTTGTAGTTCCATCGGTAAAACACGGAAGATAACCCTTAGGTACGGCCGTACAAACACACCTTATGACATCATCGGTGTGCACAGCACAATAGTATAAAGTGTGAATGTACACAACACACAGCCGTGTATTCCCAAACGCCGCACCATAGGTGTAAACACACGGGGAACTTTTAAAATGTACATGTTGGGTGCTGCCATAGCTGTGATCCATCAGCATGTGTTAGAGACTGACGGTGTTGTGGAGGAGGATGCCGACAACCACCGCAGGCCTCGGAGGAGAAGAAGAGTGTTCAGTCCAAGGGTAACCTACCAGGGGCTACATGACCTGGAGATAGTAGAGTGTTACAGGGTGGACATGGACATGTTACAGCAAATAGTGGAGCTGTGCCGGCCACACCTGAGAACAAGAAACAACAGAGGGGAACCCATCCCAGTGGACACAAAGGTATGTGTAAGCTTGCGAATACTGGCCACAGGTACCTTTCAAAGGCCAACTGGAGATATAATGGGCATCTCACAGGCATCAGCATCCAGGGTACTACACCAGTTCCTGGATGCCATGTTACCACATGCCAATGAGCATATATACTTCCCCAGATCTCAGGAGGATTTGGCTAGCAATATGCGCCACTTTCACCGTGTGGCACAATACCCGGAGGTACTGGGTGCGATAGACTGTACACACATACAAATCAAGTCACCACCTGGTGAGCAGGGTAGACGCTACATAAACCGCAAGGGATTCCACTCCGTCAATTGCCAGGTCATGTGCAATGCCCAGGGCATTATCATGGATGTGTGTGCTGGCAGCCCTGGAAGTTACCACGACTCCCATATCTGGCATGCCTCACAGCTGTATCAGGTATTTGTCAGGGGGGACATCCCACAAGGCCATCTCATGGGGGATGCTGGCTATGCACTGGGGCTGTGGATGATGACTCCCATCAGAAATGCACACGCACACATGCAAGAACGCCATAATGAGGCACACGCACAAACCAGAATAATCATAGAGCGTGTGTTTGGGATGCTGAAATCACAGTTCCGGTGCTTGGATACATCTGGTGGAGCCTTGCAGTACTCTCCAGGCACATGTGCCCACATATTCATAGTATGTGCCATGCTACATAATATCATCCTGCGGAAGCAGCTGCTGCAGGGACATAATGGTGAAGGGCCACAAAGCCCACCACAATTGCCAAGGCCAGTCCAGGCACAGAGGGTTCCAGACCAGGAACACACTGTGCCAGCCGCAGTAGGCGGACGGAGGCGTACCCAATATGCCTACGCCTTGGCAAAGAGGGAACGTATAGTACATACTCTGACAGCATAGGCCCCATGGACTGACACCTCCCCACCTGCACACACAGTGAAATGGACGGCACACAAACATGACCACCTGTAAAGTGTAATGTATGGGTGGCTTTATGTGTGACTCCAACATAGGCAGCCCCCAAACACTGTAAACCCAACAGCCAGTGGAACATGTAACACCAACACCTGAACAGTACGTGAGTCCTACAGCATATGGCGTTGCTGTGTGCCTGCCACATTCGCCGCAAGATGTATACATATATATATATATATATATATATATATATATATATATATATATATATATATATGTATATATATATATTATATGTATATAGATAAATATGTACACATATACATATATATAATACGGATAAGACAGGGAATTAGAGGGATATAAGGTGACTGAGATGTATCCCACGATATCTGTACATAGTATACATAGTGCAACGACAATCTGAACATCCGGGAGGTTCAAAATAAGAGGATATCGCCAACCATGGAACGTGTAACATACCGATATGCATAACTGCGAGGCTGAAAGACCGACAGAACACAGTACTGTAACAGCACATGCGCGTGCAATAGTATGATGATATGAAGGGAGAGGTAGACACCGCCGCCGGTGTTGCGGTCCACGTAGGTACTGTGTGCAACCATCCCCGTGAGTGCCGTAGTATGTGTACGTGTGCGCTGAGGGTGCCGTGTGCGTTGCTGTGTGAGTGTAATGTGTGTGTGTCTGCAACATTTGTATGTTGGTGCCAAGTTAGAGGCAGAGCAGAATATTAGGTGTAGGCATACGGTAAACTAGCCTCAGGCATATGTTCACTACTAGTCCCAGAGTAGTAGTGACAGCCCCACCCTGGCTAGGTATGTCGTGACATAGATCGATACAAAGTGAATATGTCCCAGATGGTAGCACAGGAATATTCCCCATAAGAAATGGAAAGGACGTATGTAATAGTCATGCCTGTATGTACGACACTGATATGTTACATGCAATATGATATGTTGGCAAAGTCACACAGCAATAGGTATGTATCGTGGAAATATGTATGTGCTACCCCAGTACTGACCGTGGCCATGTGTTGGCCCGTAAACACCGTTGTGTGTTCTACAAGTGTCAAAGAATCAATTCCCATCTGAATATGTGGCAACCACTGGCAAACAGGCTATCCCAACAACAGGACCACAATGACTGCAAATATTTGGGACAGAATGACAAGGGATTGTTGTCACGTACACATAACCGCTGATATACCACAGATGTTACGGAGGTATACATGCATCAAGCTCACCTGCAGGCGATACCGACACCACATGACAAAAGCCCAACCTACAATCCCATAACAAAAGACTATTAACTGTTAACTCTCCAAGTAGGGATGGAGCACACAGACAACTATACTGGTTATGTAGAGATGCAAGGCCCACAAACCGTATCCGTGACATACAACCACCGATATCCCCCACTGTAGATAATAAAGGAATACAAACTGTAATAGCAGCACAAACATACAGTCAGTCAATGACATCTGCATAACCACAACATATCGCGTGGAGACACAATTAAAGGCGGATGCATAATTGCATGCATTGTATAAATGCAAACAATAGCCATGTTACAGTTTTGAATGCAATACTCCGTTATCATTCGTCGGCAGGACAGGTACACCCACATGTTGAACCAAATACTACACCTGTCACACACAATCCACGGGTGACTTGAATGCAGAATATACTTGTCCCTATGCATGGCAGATGCAGTTACACATAACATAAGACAATACAGACCATCTCCACGAAGGTAGGGCAAATATCCAATGCCCAGGCGGAGAATCCAATTATATCCCAGTATCGACGTGCAATTACCGAATGGAGTAGATGCACAGGTGATATGCACGTAATTACTCACGTACACATAGCCGCTGATATACCACAGAAGTTTATTTTATTTTATTTTATTTTACATTTGTTGACCGGGATAGTCCGACTGGATACATGTCCATTTACAGCGGAGGCCCGGGGAGAAAAGCTCCACAGTAAAACAGAGGTTAATGCATTGCAATAATACAAAGAAAGAAAAAACATGTATACGGGGGTATACATGCAGCAAGGCCACCTGCAGACGATATCGGAACCAATTAACTACAGCCCAACCTACACTCCCATAACAAAAGACTATTAACTGTTACCTCTCCAAGTAGGGATGGAGCACACAGACAACTATACTGTCTATGTAGAGATGCAAGGCCCACAACCCGTATCCGTCACGTACAACCACCGATATCCCCCACCGTAGATATTAAAGGAATACAAACCGTAATAGCAGCACAAACATACAGTCAGTCAATGACATCTGCACAACCACAACATATCGCGTGGGAGACACAATTAAAGGCGAATGCATACTTGCATGCGTTGTATAAAGGAATACAACAGCCATGTTACAGTATTGAATGCAATACTCCGTTATCATTCTTTGGCAGGACAGGTACACCCACATGTCGAACCAAATACTACACCTGTCACACACAATCCACGGGTGACAAGACTTCAAAATATACTTGTCGCTACGCATAGCAGTCGCAGTTACACATAACATAACACAATACAGACCATCTCCACAAAGGTAGGGCAAATAGCCAATGCCCAGGTGGAGAATCCAATTATACCCCAGTATCGACGCGTAATTTCCGAATGGAGTAGATGCACAGGTGATATGCACATAATTACTCACTGAGGAACAGCAATTGGTGGGATGAATCCACATGTTGCAGGTATCGACGTATATAAGGATGACTCTCAGGATATTCAAACCGTATGCTCATACCGAAACAGCATTGTACTACCAAAAACGAAAGGAAATGGAAAAACGATACACGGAACGAAACACCAACAAGGTATGTAGAACACATGATATGTAAGGTTGTGCATGATCTGTATTAATAAGCTGTACTGTATGTGAATGGTGGTTGTAATTAATTACACTTGTCCGTAATGCAGAAAGTGGTGAAAGGTAGTTATGTAGTGATATCTTGCTGAGCATAGCAACGCTTGTAGACACCGTGTGTACAGCGGTGGGACATCATGTACACAGCGGAGACACCACAAGGGATGCCACAGGAGGGCATTAAAGAGAACAATGCCATACCACACACTGTTGCTGGCAGTGGATGTCCAACAAGGAAGTGCCATAGCAGGGGATAGTACATGTATGTATACTGTCACAGCATGCATGTGTATGAGCATATACCGTTGATGTCATATGTAAGGTGTGGCCGATGTGCAAGTATGCCCTGCATTAGGAGATACTATGTGAAATATGTGTAATGTAAAGTTGTCTAGGTAGATATGACAGATATCATACACAGTATCACAGGCATATCATGCATAACACAGGTATTGCCTATTGGTATGTACAATAACAGGATACATATGGCCTGTAGGTATGGGACAGAGTAGTAGCATGATAGCTAGTCTAAATGGAAGGGACACCAAGTAACCATGCCCAAAGGACTTGTAGTAGCTGCACAGGTGCACAGTGGGCAACAATGCAGTCTGGCAGGTCCATGTGTAAGCACATGTGCAGTGTACACAGTAGTGTCACCTCTCCATGGTAGTGTCCTGTGAACAGCAGAGGCAGGTGTCAACTGCACCTCTACACAGTACCGCTGCTGTGGTGGTACCAGGACTATGTGTCACTCAAACAGCAAGGGAGGTATCACATGAACAGTGCTACTGTGTGTCCCTGCGGGATGTACACAGGACCTATGTTCCACAGCATGGTGTGTGTTGTGTTCTTGGAAGTAACGCAGAAGCCCAGCCCATGCAGTGTGGCGTGTGTGCACATATCCAGGAGCATTTCGTTCACACTGCCCACCGCAGATGTCATGTATGAGGAGTATATGCATCACTAATGTGGAGGACATGGGCCATGTCAGAGCAGAAGACACCCCCTGAGTATGTGGTATGCAGATGTGTACAGATGTGTTGTCCGTATGTCAGCCGCATATGTAAACTGTCTGAGCCCAGTAAACATCGTGGCATGTCAATGTTGTGCCATGTAAAGCTGTAGCTGTTGTTGAAGGTACACCATAAATGTGGTATTGTACCCTTGACTGTGTGTAGATGTGTGTAGTTCACAGATACAATGGCTACCTATGTACCAGCATCACACACAGTACAGATAGGTGTGGCCTTGCAGAAGGATATCCATGCCACAGTGGAATACGGTAACCACAGGACTGTGTGTGGCATATGTGTGTACTGCAACCATGTACAATGTGATATGCATGTACGGGACCACTATCCATGTGATAGTCAGTGGGTGAATGTTGTTATGCAAAGGTGATGTGCATGCACCATGTGTCATGCATCCTGATGCCATGATACTCATATGAAGTATCCGCCACACTGACACCCATATGGTTGGTATTGGTATGAGCTGGTGGAGCAATAATGGTGCTTGATATGTAGGTGTGGGAAATCTAGGCATGGACAGTACTCTGTGACAGCATGTTCTGTATGTAAGCATATAGTGAACATGAGTGGCCCTATGACTGAGGACTGTGTAATGCAATATGTACCTGACATGTAGTAGGTACTATGGTATGCTGGCACCACTGTGTGTACTGTCCATGAGCCACATAGCATAACATCCTGAGACACAGGGTATGATGTGCAGGTGGATGTGTATGTTGTCAATACCAGAATGTGGAATGGTGCTGAAAGGCAATGTGAGGACAACGATGATGTGTCGGCCTCCGTACCATCCTCAACTGCCCATGCAACTGTATGACAGGTGGCCAGCATGTGTATGTGCCTTGCTGTGGCATACACAAGCCCAACACGGGTGCTAGGAAAGGACTGGAGGCCATCAATGTGTGTGGGAATCACGTTCTTGAGGATGTGCCCCATTGCCATGCAGAATGGTCCAGTCATGGGTGTATGACTATAGTCCCACTCGTGCAATGCAGTGCCACCCGTGTGTAGTGCGATAAATGCCGCTGTGCGACAGTCAGAGTCCACAATGTCCGACAAAAGGCTAGCAGTGAATATAGTGGCCTGGTGCGGAGACATATACCGAACAGGTTGGTGGGACATTACAGCCAGGGACATTGGAAGGTGACAGTGGGCCAGTGTCCCAGGACATATTGTATGCATGTCAGTACTGTGTATGTGACCACAGGGACACTATGATGTCCATGTATGGATTGCGACCCTGTAGTGAGTGAGAGGGTGTATTGTCGGTAAGTACACCATCGCCTGGCACGTTGCCAACATTAGCTTGGTCTGCAATGCTTGGGTGACTATTGTATGTGACATCAGATGTGGATGTTGCCAAAGAATACTGACATACCAACACAATGCCTGAGGCCCCACACCGCAATGTGCGGCAGTCATGTTTAGGTAGCTAGCCTTGGAGTATGTGATGATGGACCCCGAGGACCCACCATGGCTGACAAGTGATGCACCCCACACATGTGAATGTACACCACTGTGCAACAGCCTGTACATGTGGTTGTACATCATATGTGCATGGAACATGACCACCACAGTGGCGTCTGTGAACTGGTCAGCACCGCCATGTCTCTGTGTGGAATAGCATGATTCCTGCAATTGTGTACATGCTACTGAAGCGCACCGTGGTATGTGTCAGCATATGTATGTGCAGTGTCCATCTGCTTGGGTGTCATGATGTTAACAACTGCTGTCAGCAGACGTCTGTAGTAGTTGTTGTAGTACACATGTTCCGTGTATGCTGTGATGGGTGTGTTTCCAGGGTGTGGCTAGCAAGGCCGTGTAGTATGTGTTGAATCCACCAAAGAGCGGATAACCCCAGGTGTGTCACACCAGTCACATGGAGGTAGTGTTCATGCTAAGGGTAGTGTAGGTATGGTATGTGTTGTGTATTGTTTCATCCAGCTGAGCTGAGTGCATGACTCAAGCATGTGTAGGTACATGGGTGTCTATCCCAGGGAAGTGTGGGTTACTGTCAGCACACAGCAGTAGTAGCTGTCTGAGGCCCAATGTACACTATAACAACACAGACGGTATGTAACCTGTGGTGTACACTGTCGACTCTGTCACGTGTTACAATGTGTATAGCGGTCACAAACACGGTTATCTGCACATGGAGCACCTATGATGCAATGTGTTAAGCAACTATCCAGGATGTGTGTAAAACACTGTGTGATGTGTGAACCCCACATCTGTGGGTGTTCCGGTCCAGGTATGTGCCTGAAAGGTACAGTCCGTGTACAATCCGTAATCGCAGGTGTGCTGCGCAGGGCATGGAGGCAGGTCCCAGTCACCGCAGAGATATGTGAGTGGTGCAATAGTGTGTGTGCCTCGCTTGTGTGCATCACAGTGGAAGATGCAAGCATTGTTCCACATGACCCCATGCCGTGCCTGCCAGTTGCAGCCCTGCCAGTGACAGTTATGTGAAACTGCCAGAGAGGCAGTATAGCATGTGAAGATGTACATGTGTGCTCTACACCCCAGGCCAATGGCTGCAGGTCATGAGTGCCACAGCATTGTGTTTGACCTGGACTGTCATAGCGGTCAGATACCACATGCCTGTACAATAACAGTAGGAGTATAGGCAACAGTTGCAGTGACACAGTAGGTCAATGTACAGTGTTCCTGTGTCCAGACCACTGCCGACTGTACACCATGGCTAGACACACACCCAGAGGGCTATAACACCGGTGAGCCAATGCATGTCCCAGTACATGTAGTCTGTGTATTGCCATCACAGGGCAGTCACACTAACATGATGTATGAGAGATATATTGTACCAGGTGATGTGTCATGTGTGTGTATGTTGAGTTGCAGAGGTGTTCACCCATCTGCAACATCTCAGTGCATGATGCCTTGTGTAACATGATGTGTGGAACTGCATTGTGATTCATAACAGAGTCATCCAGGACTGGTGTGTTGTGAATGGTGTAACCCATGAGTCTGCGGGATATACACTGGTGATGTTGGCAGCCATGCTGGGGGCCACCAGTGGTGCCTACAGTGGTCATACAGACATATTGCATACATTGTTCTTGCAGGAATGTCCATTGTTGTAGATGATGTGGTACTACGTGATGGTAGGTGTGTGTTGTGAATGTTACCCATCCAGACGTGACCGTCAGGTGCAGTCATGGTTGTTGACAGCATCACCCCCATCCACAGCTGTCAGCACCCTGTCCCCAGAATGGGTAACAGTAGCCCTCGTACTGTGTGACTAATGTGCAGATCGTAGAACACCTACTACTGGCTGACTAACAGTGTCATCTAGGAAGGGTATATGATGGCTGGAATACGCTCCAATGTATAAATATGATATCCCAATGAATTACAATGATTCCCATCTAGTAAGCCATGGCTGGCATGTAAACCGTGTACAACAATGACTGTGTGACAGACCCTTCCAATGTGGAGCCATCATGAACATGCACCCGTTAGAACACCAAATGAGGTACGTTGCACGTAATGATGTACAACTGACAGCTATGGGCACAGCATGGATGCAGAAGCACATCTCCCACAGGCCGTACCGCTGTACGTTGGTAGGGGGGCATTGCACGAGTACATGTGACAGTTGCTGTATTGCCACATGTACGACATATCCGTCATATAGGGGTAGCACTGGTACATGATGGTTGGACATGCCTGTACATACGACCATGTCCCACAGGATATGTGTTAAGTGTGTACAACACCTGTCGTACCTTCAGCAAGCTGTGAAGTGTATGACTGCCAGTGTACCTGTGTGACATGTTGTGCAGTGGGTGCAAAGGTACACAGTAGCACATTACATGCTCACATGTCCTGCACAGGTGCATAGCTTGAACATACAATACAAATAGGGTGTTGGATAATAGCAACCCACAAGAGGTGATGAGTACGGGTGGCAATGCACTATCACCTTTCCGGGTAAGGTGTGCATGTCCATGACACATTAGCACCTGAGATGTTAGCAGTACAGCTGTACAGGGTGGCATGTATATTTGATTACAAATACCCTTGCGTGTTCCACCAGTGGCCTGTTGACAGACAGACATCAACACAATGTGCAGCATTGACATGTGCACAGCACATCACCGCTGGCTACAGTAGAACAGGGTTAATGTGTTGACATGTGCACAGAACATCAGCGCCAGCTACAGTTGAACACGGTATGTGTTGAACCCCACCGTCATTGTAGCCCATGCCACAGAGAGAAATGTTATGCATCTGTGTATGTACGGCTGGGAATGGACCTGGCCTAGCAGTATAGCTGTGTCAGTGTTGCGAACAACATACTGAATGGGCTGTGTGTGTGAGGTGTGTGTCATAAGTGTATGGTCTGATGGATGATACCAGCATTGCCACCGCTATGTGAACATCCCCATCCCCATAAATGAATACCTAGGCTGTGCTCAACACCATGGTCACTGTGGAAGGGATGGTGCTGTGTGGTGCACCCGCCGACATGGTGGTGACAGCAGGCACTGGATGTAGACATATGAGGTACCCATGTCAGGTCGGGGTACCATCCATGTGCACGGGATATCACCGTGCGGGCATATACAGCACTGTATTGAACAATATTACAGCACATAGCACCTGTCAGGGGTAATGTTTATGCATGGATGTGCGATACCAGCATGCACCATACACACCCCCACCATGCTGCCTACCTTGCAAAAGGACATTGTCCACACCATGATGATGGACATGCGACATGTCCATATACCCATATAAA
The DNA here is from genome assembly GCF_019279795.1 of Protopterus annectens. NCBI lineage: Eukaryota > Metazoa > Chordata > Ceratodontiformes > Protopteridae > Protopterus > Protopterus annectens. Next base: position 606,906,167 of record NC_056737.1, on the reverse strand, counting down.
TGACATATGGAATGGACAGCCACCATCCCAATACTGGTATTCCACAGGCTGGACACATCCCTGTGCCATATATGTGATATACCCTGCCATACTATGCAACCCTGTCCATCAAGGCTGCACGTGCCATCACAGTCATACATGGCACGATGGCCACATGGCACATGCACTATCAACTGACTGAATCAGTAATGTGGCACTGATGCACCTTGTGGTGTCACAATTGCTGTGTGACAGCGTGTAAAATGTGTGCGCACATGCTATGTTTGACCATCCCTGCAAATGTCATATGATTAGACATTGTCCCATGTGTATCACATGTGCAATACAGGCGAGCCATGGCAGGATGTTCACCACCCGTACAGTGCTGAGTAGATGTATATGGCAAAACACATGCATGTACAGGTGTCCATGTGTATGTGTGCAGTGCCACTGCTGACGTCCATAACAGCTGCGTCTGTGATGCTATGTAACATATACACAGCATCCAGGTGAACAGTAGTACTGTGGACACATCAGGCCAAGTGCAGATTGGTAAGAACACAGGTGCAGGCAGGTACACATGTCCACAGCAAGTTACCATCTACATGGAGTATGTACAGTGTGATGTGTTGACACAGAGATATGATATGATATCCACTGCATAACGGTGTGACAGGTGTGACAGCAACACGTCAGCTGTGTCAGTGTCATGATGCGTCTCAGAGATTACTGTGCAGATGTCGTACATGTCATAGCAATGTATGTTCAGCGGTATGCCAGTACATCAGTGTGAATGTGACCTGTCACCATCATTATGTCTTACAGATAATGCCACGTTCACGACTCCCAGCCTTCAGCCGCCAGGAGGATGAAGTCATCATACCATTGCTCCATGACAACTATGACGTGCTGTTCATCCATGTGCCACAGCAAGCGCAGCAGCAGGATGACCTGTGGCAGGATATATGCAGGAGGGTGAATGACGTGGGTGGCAACAACCGCACCTACCAGCAGGTACACCAACACTGCACGGACCTCATATGGCATGCGAAACAGCGTGCCACTGCAATCGCCAGAGAACAAGGTGGAACGGGTGGTGGACCACCAACCCAGCTCCCACTCACACACACAGAGGAGCTACTGGCCAGTCTGGGGACACCCAAGGAAAAGCATGAAGAAACACTAGCTGCCATCGTGGAGGTGGGTGTCTCCCAACCAATGAGCCTGGAGTTGCCTGGTAAGTCAGTCCTGCATATGAGTATGATATCCACTGTAGTTGCAGGTGTCACTGTACATCATGTAAAGTAACAACACATGCCAGGTATATGGGCACACAAGCCGCATACTACAGTATGCTACGTTGTGTATGCAGACGTGTGCATACCATATGCTATCACACAGGTACATGATGTCACATGCACAGTGCGAACTGTGGCTGTCATACAGTCATGGATAATGTTTATACTGTTGTGTCATCCCTATACAGGTACCTCTGGCGTGTCGCACAGACATGGGTCCATCGCAGGTGAGACTGTTGTCAGTATCAGGCATGTTACAGTGTAGAGTTATTTGCCATGTGGCCAGGTATAACATGCACACCTGGGGTTTGTTCCAGTCACGTTATACAGGTTGCACCACCAGACACACACATGCCACCCATGTGCAGTAGACACAACCGTTATTATACACCGGCATGAAACCACAGTACCTGTCAATGTGATATGTGCAGTCAGCTATGCATACAATGGTGGAGGTGTTCTACAATGGATGCATATGTAGTATGCATTGGAACAACATTGGTAATGCACACAGTACCACACAGTGAGCAGTGATCTGGGCAGCACACAGGTGTCACCAATGTGACATATGCTCCTGCATTGTGTGCACACATTGTGACACGCCACCTGACATGTCCCAAGCTTGTGGTGTTCTGTCTGCAATATTGTCACACATTATCACATGACCTACACCCGACATAACAAACATCCACACTGTTGTCTGCATAGCCCTGTGGATTGTGACACCTCTGACATGTATGGGTGTATGTCACATGGGACACCACAGACATGTGTACAAGATGCCCATCACACACAATTGTCAAGACCCGTTCACACATGGCCATGGGTGATAGCCACAGGCATGTTGCCCCACAGTACGTCTGATGTGGATAGACCCCGTTGCACATTGTCCACACATAGTGCAATCATAGCCGTAGTGGACCACCTGTACATTCGATGTGTTACACCGGACAACCGGAATGCCTGTCTGCAGCCACCGGAGATGTCACCGATGTCTACCATATACGTGCTGTGGAACAGCATGACTGTGTTGCAGTCATGGCAATGCAATGCATCCATGTTATGCATTGCACAGCAACATACATGCGTCATGTTGCCATGCAGTGGCACAGTGCCTGTACTCCACACTGTATAGCTATGTACACGGCTCACACTAACCACACCTGCACATACATATTTGCTAAACATGCATTCTATCTGTAGGCTGTACATGCAACACTGCACTGTGAAGCCCATTATGATGCTGTGCATGTGGCGGGACACCATTGTGTCACACATGTATACATGTTACTGCACATGTCAGCGGATTACATGTCAAGGTAACGTCAGCCATGTGTACTGTTAACCTGTTTGTGGCCACATGGTGTATCATGGTGATGCATGCAAACTACCATGATTGTGTGTACTGCATGCCTACTGATATGACACCTGCTTGATGTAGTGTGCACCCCAGGGAGGTATGCATACTAACACTATTAATGTCTGAGCTGCATTCCCTGTGCTGTAGTGCAGGAATGCTGCATGCCATCTGAAATATCACATGCATGGTGTGTCTGTGTGTGTGTCTGTGTGTGTGTGTGTGTGTGTGTGTGTGTGTGTGTGTGTGTGTGTGTGTGTGTGTGTGTGTCTGTGTGTGTGTGTGTCTGTGTGTGTGTCTGTCTGTGTGTGTGTCTGTGTGTAATGTACCTTACAGTATGTCTTTGCATTCACAGGTGGTGTAGGTGCGTTACCCTCCTGCGGTCCATCTGATGTTAGTGTCCTCACAGATACTAGCGGTGATGACCATATGCATGAGGTACAGGCAGGGTTGTCAGGGGCAGAATCTGCGCCATTGGTTACCATCCCACCTATGTCCCCCTCATCCCCGCACACGGTTCTGATGCCAACACATACCACATCACCGTTGCCCATAGAGGAAGGACAGTCAGCGTCTGTTGGCATTGAACAGGAATGTGTGGTGGCTACAGAAGGTGTGACTACACACCATGTTGCCAGTGTAATGACTGGTGATGTACCACACAGGCATGTGGCTGGTGCTGCTCGTAGGAGGACCTCTGGCAGACATGCACCTGCAGTACAGGGCACAGCAGCTGGTATCACCAGATGCATGTTCCAGACTGTAATGGCGGCACAGGCAAGTGCAGAATGGCAGAACCAAGAAGGGCAGAGGCTGCAGAGGGCTGCAATCCATACCCTAAATGACAACATCCAGTCATTGAGGAATGCTCAACAGCAGATTGCTAATGTACTGGATAGGCGATTAGGTGAAATGGTTGGAATCCTCGACCGAGGCATGGCAATCCGCGAGCGTGAGCTGTCTGTGCTGGAACACCTGGTAGGGGTGAGGCGTAGGACATGTGGGCGTAGGCCAACAACACCACCTAGTGTAGGTCAACGTGTGCGTGCCACCTCTCATGCCCACTCACATAGTGCCGGTAGCAGTAGCAGTGCAGCTGGTGCTGCACTGTCCACACCAGGACAAAGCAGGCCACATGGACGTGGCCCTGGCCGGTCCCATCGTGGTCACGGTTCCAGCGGACATGTGTCATCGGACAGTAGCCACTCTATACCTCCACCTGGTAGTGCCCGTGCAACCCCAGGCAGGCACAGGTCACGTGGCCGTGGACGGACATAGTGAGCTGTACAACCTGCACTGTACAGTCTGGGGCTGTCAATTATACCCCGTGTAGGCATCACATATGGCTGAACTGTGTACACACATACCCACACATGGCAGACACAACTGTAGGGCTCCACCACATCCACATGCATTCTGCACAGACATGTCCAGTAAACTCACCGGCCCTTACACACACACACATGATGTTATCCATTGGTGCAGCCCCTGGCAAACATATCACCCTGTGCATATGATGAAGCCTCTGCCGCATCCCTGTCATCCACACCATCGGTGCAGGGTTATGCAAATATATTCTGATGCACAGGGTGGACAGGATAGTGAGAGGTGTATGTGATACCTGTGTATGCATAGCGTGGGATGTGTATGTTGCAGTGGTTGTGTATGAAAACTGACAGATGCATATGTGACGTGGGTTGTGTACTGTCAACATGCAGCAGACATACCATGTAGTGCAGGTGCAGCATGCATTGTGATGTCTTCACAGTATGTGTGACGGTTACATGTGTAGCACCATGTTGGTTCTGATAACCTGAATCCCTCCTATGGTGTACTCGCATGTGTCTACAGGGAGCACTTTTATCAGTCCCCCACGTGTAGCTGTGGATTACCCACAGGCACATCTGGCAATAGCAGCATACTACATGTACCCGCAACCTGCCTGGACACCTACATGACACACATGTCCGCACATATACTGCACCTGATGCATGTGGTCGGTGCCACAGGCTACAGTGGACAGAGACGTCACATACATAGCAGGACACACTACAGGTATGGTGACATGGTGCAGGTGTCGTACACAGCGTGCTGGCCACTGACATCAGGTGTCACCTGTCAGCTGTGGGGCACGCTGTGCAGCAGTAGGACCCTGTAACAGTACAGGAATATGGTTGCATTCGTGGGGTGTACACCACTATGACGCACACCCCATAGTGTGCAGATGGGGACACCTGCCTGTGTGGCCAGCACCCTCACAATACTATGCACCCACATGCCATGCCACAGGGGGTGGAGTTGCACAGGTGGCCAGTATGGCTCACACCTATGGCATCGACAGGGTTGTGCAATGCAGCACCAGTATGGGATGGTCACCCTGTGTGGTTAGTGTCCATTCACAACAGTATATTTGCATACACCCTCACACCAAGCAGCAGACATATACAAACATGTCGACACACACATTGTGGTGACCACACATGTATACACGGAGAGACAACGTGTTGCATGTACTGTACCATCCAAATCCATGCACCCCACACTGAGGTATGTACAGATCTCTACTATGGTGTACAGGGATGTGTAGCACGTGGGACATATTCCCCCCAATATGTGGCATACATGGGCACACATTCATGCACACATGTCAGTGCTGGGAATACTACACCCACCATATGATATGTGTGCAGGCATGCAGCGGTATGTAGTGCAGTATGTGTACCATCAGTGTATCCGGCAGATGTGCCGATATATGCACTTGGGAGGTGGTAGGTGTTACAGTTGCCACGTGACATACAGTCGATGACACCTGACCGCTGGGTATGCATTATGTCAGCACTGTCATGTAACAGCGACATAGCATACTGTATGCACATGGCAGGGTAGGATGGTGTGTGACACACCTGCGAGCCACCACCTGCACACATGCATGTAGACAGGTGTTTAAACACATGATGTACACACATACCTCCATACGTGCTGTTTTTATGCCACCATATAACGGCCCCTATGATGGGTACGCATGTGGTAGGGTGTTGCAACTATGTTATGGACATCGGCCACTGCTCATGCATGGCTGCTCCATGTACAGTACACATGTCACATGTGTCTCCTGTTGCCATGTGTGTATGCATTGCTACGTTTTGACATGTGTGTTGACATACATAAAACATGGACTGTGGTATGGTATCACAGCTGTCACAGGCAAACAATACAAGGGTATGTGTCCCAGTCATCACCGCTACACCCTGTAGTGGGAGCATTCCACAGACATGGGTCCACCTTCCATTCATGTGTGTAGCACCGCATACGCCAGTGTTATGCATGTGGTACATCACAGGCTTTGTATGTGTCATGTGTGCAGTCCATGCACACATCCAGACAATCACATGTATGACATATCTGGACGTTGGTTCACTCTGGTACAGCAGCAGTCATGTGTCACAGCTGTGTCAGGGCCGTGGTATGTGTGGAGCCGACCTGTCCATGTATACTGATATGGGTGGACTACATCACACATGTTGGATCATTGTTAGTACATGTGTACTCTGCACAACTGGTGTACACTGCTACACAGACCTGTGGACATATGTCACATGCTGTTGTTGGACCGTGAGGCTTACTGCTGCACCGATGACATGGTGCTGGCATGGCAGCTACAGTGTTCACTGCAGTGTGTACATGTGTGACCTGCACCCGTGATGCCTGTGATGTCATCTGTGTGTGTACGAGTAACTGCATGTGTGACCACCCTGTGCATGTGGACAGGTTTACCTTACTGTGACCTGCAGTGTGTACACTCCATCTGCATGCTCGATGGCGTGTAGCAAATGCTAGGTGTGTGAGCATGCCCAGTAAGCAGTTGTGTGGATGTACACACAGTACAGTGCACACTACGCCCTTCTGTGATTATACCCCGTGTGCATGTATGTTTCCCCTTTGCAACCGCTAAGTGTGTGAGCATGCCCGGTTTGCTGTTGTGTAGGTGGACACACAGTACGTTCCACACTCTGCCCTTTCATGATTACACTCCATGTGTATGCATGTTTGCACTTTGCAAATGCTAAGTGTGTGAGCATGCCCAGTAAGCAGTTGTGTAGATGGACACACCGTACAGTGCACACTGCGCCCTTCTGTGATTATACCCCGTGTGCATGTATGTTTCCCCTTTGCAACCGCTAAGTGTGTGAGCATACCCGGTTTGCTGTTGTGTAGGTGGATACACAGTACGTTCCACACTCTGCCCTTTCATGATTACACTCCATGTGTATGCATGTTTGCACTTTGCAAATGCTAAGTGTGTGAGCATGCCCAGTAAGCAGTTGTGTGGATGGACACACAGTACAGTGCACACTGCCCTTCTGTGATTATACCCGTGTGCATGTATGTTTCCCCTTTGCAACCGCTAAGTGTGTGAGCATGCCCGGTTTGCTGTTGTGTAGGTGGACACACAGTACGTTCCACACTCTGCCCTTTCATGATTACACTCCATGTGTATGCATGTTTGCACTTTGCAAATGCTAAGTGTGTGAGCATGCCCAGTAAGCAGTTGTGTAGATGGACACACAGTACAGTGCACACTGCGCCCTTCTGTGAGTGTACCCCATGTGCATGTATGTTTCCCCTTTGCAACCGCTACGTGTGTGAGCATGCCCGGTTTGCTGTTGTGTAGGTGGACACACAGTACGTTCCACACTCTGCCCTTTCATGATTACACTCCATGTGTATGCATGTTTGCACTTTGCAAATGCTAAGTGTGTGAGCATGCCCAGTAAGCAGTTGTGTAAATGGACACACAGTACAGTGCACACTGCGCCCTTCTGTGAGTATACCCCGTGTGCATGTATGTTTCCCCTTTGCAACCGCTACGTGTGTGAGCATGCACGGTTTGCTGTTGTGTAGGTGGACACACAGTACGTTCCACACTCTGCCCTTTCATGATTACACTTCATGTGTATGCATGTTTGCACTTTGCAAATGCTAAGTGCGTGAGCATGCCCAGTACGCCATGCATGGACACACAGTACATTCGGAACCGACGTCTGATACTAGGCGTGTAGCCATGGCCAATGACATCCTGCATAGCCATGGTGGCCGTCCAGGCAAATTATATGTAGTTGCTATGCCACAATGGATGCCTACATCATACACACTGGTTGCTCTCTCAAAGGGTGTACTGTCTGTGGTGCATCCCGTATCCATTTCGTGATGTAGTGCTCCGTAGATAGTTGGTATTCCCGAGTGCAGCACTGCCGTGTTACTGTACGTCCACCTTGGGATAGTAACATGCTGTGTGACTGCTCCCTCTGTATTCATTCCCTATTGGCATCCTTGCCTTTGCAGATGATATCACCCACCTAGGAGTATGCCTCTTGACAGTGCTGAGCTCAGTAATCTCGGTAGCACGTTCTGTAAAGGCGTCATGCTGTAGTGTGTTCATGTAGTGAGGTGTAGGTTCAACTCCCAGCCCTTCCCAGTGTGTGTGTGTGTGTGTGTGTGTGTGTGTGTGTGTGTGTGTGTGTGTGTGTGTGTGTGTGTGTTTCCAGCCGCCTCTGGGGACAGTAATGCTTTTAGATGCTTCACAACACATACATTTGCTATCAGCATCTATTCCTTTGCGGATGATGTCACACACCTAGAAGTATGCCTCTGACAGTGCTGTGCTCAGTAATCTCAGTAGCGTGTTCTGTAAATGCATCATGCTGTAGTGTGTTCATGTAGGTAGTTGTAGGTTCAACTCCCAGCCCTTCCCAGTGTGGTTGTGTGTGTGTGTTTCCAGCTGCCTCTGGAGACAGTAATGCTTTTAGACACTTCACAACACATACATTTGCTATCAGCGTCTATTCCTTTGTGGATGATGTCACCCACCTAGAAGTATGCCTCTGACAGTACTGTGCTCAGTAATCTCGGTAGCGCATTCTGTAAATGCATCATGCTGTAGTGTGTTCATGTAGGTAGGTGTAGGTTCAACTCCTGGCCCTTCCCAGTGTGTGTGTGTGTGTGTGTGTGTGTGTGTTTCCAGCTGCCTCTGGAGACAGTAATGCTTTTAGATGCTTCACAACACATACATTTGCTATCAGTGTCTATTCCTTTGCGGATGATGTCACCCACCTAGAAGTATGCCTCTGACAGTACTGTGCTCAGTAATCTCGGTAGCGCGTTCTGTAAATGCATCATGCTGTAATGTGTTCATGTAGGTAGGTGTAGGTTCAACTTCCGGCCCTTCCCAGTGTGTGTGTTTCCAGCTGCCTCTGGAGACAGTAATGCTTTTAGACGCTTCACAACACATACATTTGCTATCAGCGTCTATTCCTTTGCAGATGATGTCACCCACCTAGAAGTATGCCTGACAGTGCTGTGCTCAGTAATCTCGGTAGTGCGTTCTATAAATGCATCATGCTATAGTGTGTTTATGTAGGTAGGTGTAGGTTCAACTCCCGGCCCTTCCCAGTGTGTGTGTGTGGTGTGTGCGTGTGTTTCCAGCTGCCTCTGGAGACAGTAATGCTTTTAGACACTTCACAACACATACATTTGCTATCATCGTCTATTCCTTTGCGGATGATGTCACCCACCTAGAAGTATGCCTCTGACAGTGCTGTGCTTAGTAATCTCGGTAGCGCGTTCTGTAAATGCATCTTGCTGTAGTGTGTTCATATAGGTAGGTGTAGGTTCAACTCCCAGCCCTTCCAAGTGTGTGTGTGCGTTTCCAGCTGCCTCTGGAGACAGTGATGCTTTTAGATGCCTCACAACACATACATTTGCTATCAGCATCTATTCCTTTGCGGATGATGTCACCCACCTAGACGTATGCCTCTGACAGTGCTGTGTTCAGTACTCCGAGTGGCGCATTCTGTAATTGTGTCATACTGTCATGCGATAGGGTAGGTAGGTGTAAGGTCAATTCCCATGCCTGCCAGATGTGTGTGTGTCTATGCTCCCAGCCGCATGGGTTCGTAGGTTATGGTTTTAGACGCTTTGCAACACACATATATCCTGCTGACATCTCTGTGTTTGCAGATTTTGAGACGCAGCTAGTGGACTGCCTGTGTGTCTGCTGTGGTTAGCGACCTCCGTAGCATGTTCTCTACGTGCGTCCTGCTGTGGTGTGATAGGGTAGTGATGCGTAGGTTCCACTACCGGACTTGCCACATGTGTCTGTCTGTATCTCTCTTGATGTGTATATATATATATATATATATATATATATATATATATATATATATATATATATACATATTTTATGCCCATAGCGCTGCTCTTGCACGGACAGCTGTCTGTCCCATGTATCGCATATTTGCACAGCTTACACATAGCAATGTGGTACGATGCAAATCCAAACATTGTCCATGCAACGTCCATGTTCCGGGAGGTGTTACACGCCCTACAGACATCTGCTGTATATCTTGGCAGACAGCTATCCTTGCTGTACTGTCACTGTACTCGTACACGCCATAGACTTTGTGTATCATTGCCTGTTTATGGTATGTGTATGTCTATCTGAGCTGTGTGCATGGTCGTGTGTATGTCCCACTATAATCATCTGTGCAGGTGTCGCCAATATAAGTAATTCATGTAGACTGCTGTTTAATGTGCATTTCAGCACATACCTGCGGACAGTACTGCCCCTCCTACTGCAGCACATTTCATCTTCTTGCAAGTGGATAATAATGTTTCCACACACATGTATCTGTGTCTGTTCATAACACTCCACCTCAAGGAGCGTATATCTGGACAAGGCCTTATGTGATAGTGGGACACTCAGGGCCAGTCATGACATGTTGCTCTTAGAAACATTGATAGTGGGCACAGTGATATGTTATGCATGCGTATGGCATTTCTGTCTGATTTGGTGTCTTCATCGCATGTTTGTCATTGTTTCCTGTCGTCAGTTATCATGAGGGTGCCAGACTGTTACTGTTACGTGGAACACAGCAAACATATGAGGCATATTTCTACACAGTCTGTGTACATCTATGCAGTTGCAGAGTATGTGTCTGATACAACATACCTACTGTCTGACTACAATACACACACAGTGTATGGCGGCATGACAGACCACATGACATTACTTTGTATTTGCACGACACACCCACGCAGACAGTTGTATTCCTCACACAGGTCTACATCTGCTTATTCACACTAATTTTCCTTTCATGTACCATATGTGTGCGTCGTATTTGCACTTTCCATCAGTGGCGGGGCTCACGTACGACTATGGGGGCCTGGTAATTGTTATGTTGACACGTCATGACACCCTGGGGGACACTTTACCTTTGTGTCTGATTACCTTCCACATTGACCTTCGTGGGGCATACGTTGTCATTCACATTTTCCGGGGTATGACTTATACATGTTTGCACATTTGTCCTGCTGTCTTTCTTCTTACCTGTCCGCCTAGTATCACCGGTTCAGTACATGTATTTTGGACAGGTTAGCTCCTTCATACCCTTGACCTGTTGTCATTATGTGTACACACCCTGACGTTCGGCCTTTGCCCTTGTTACGTTTCACATAGTGATGTGCCTTCTTAGCTGATTGCTGCCTAGGCATTACGGACTGTGCTGTAGGTGATGGTGACCGCTATTTCCATTGCATGATTAGTGACACTCATAACATCCGTATTAATGGCTACGCCTGTATTCGCACAACGGTCTGAATTTGTCTGGGGTATTTATAATATAGTCCCTATCTGTATTTCCTGTGCTATGCCTTACTGCAGCTGTGTTATTCTGACAGTTTTCCAGTTATGGGTACCATCTTGGTCGTACGCATGTCCATCCATGGGAATCGCCTACAGGACACTGATATAGGGCCGTACATATTTCCAACCTGCTTTCTGCATTATCCGGTGGATGCTTTGCACCATTAATGGGGATAAAGGCATGTGCTATACCCACATCCCTCCCACGGGGCGGGGCCTAAGGATTCTCTGCCAAACAACACCTAGGCCCATTTCTGCATACCCAGGTTCCCATGCCTGCAACCCTCTACGGTACACATTACACATGGTTAATGTGTGCGGTACTGGGATGTAGATGCACTTATATGCACTCCCCACTCTAGGGATATCTGTTCATATGTCCTGCATTTCATGGACACATGTGTCATCACCCTTGAACCTGCTTTTAGTGCATGTATAGCTCATTCGTATTTGCGGATGTCACTTCTTTTGCGTCAATCGTAGCAGGTGCTGCGAATGGATACATTTTTGGAGTCCTACAATGGACACCAGTGTGCATGTTTAAAGTGTAGAACTTGCTGGACTATCACTTTCTGGCCAGTGATTTTGACTGCTGCTGTATGTTCCCCATTCGTGGATGTCTGTTTGACTACCCATATTATCTATTACTTGGCATATTTATATCCATGTGTCATATATACGGGACATAGGTCTGTTGTGTGTACATATATACATGTAAACTCCTCGTTTCATACCTTGCTTTGTTAATGTCTGTGGATTACCTGTGTACACACATCTATAACCATACCATACCTTTCCACTGTACAGATACTGGCAGAGTGTACGGATGGTTGACCCTTTATCTTAGGTGTGTTTTACATTGACCTGTGTCTATCTGGCAATTTGCTGGCATTTCATGTGAGACTTACGGTGGCACCTTCTGACAAGTAGGTCAGGTTACAAATGCATACCCTTCGTCAATCCCTGCTACTAACACACCCGTTATTCTATCCACTTTCTATGTTTGTCTTTGCACATATCATGTGTTTCTCACTATTTGTACCAGTACTTTGCATGGCATTGTCCGGTTCCATACTTTCAGAGGCTGACAGTTTTGAGACATGTATAACTAACATGGGGGAATCAGCATTAAGTTACTCTGCTGTGAGCGGATCACACACGCACAGGCGCACTTGCATTTCCTTATTGTGGGTTACGCGCAGGCGCACATGCATATCCGTATTCTGAGTTACATATGTTTACTGAGTCTGTGTGCTTACGATGCTTGTATTAGTTGTGACAGTTCCAGTAACATATCTCTGATCTGGTTAACGGACGTATGCGGAACACACTTTCACCTTTACATATGTAACTGTCTTTGCGGCACAGACGCATTAATTACACGTTCACATTTATATGTTCTATAGTCATAATTCAAACGGGACTGCATTCACGTTGGCCGGTTGCTGTGACCACTACACGTTTGGTGTTCTGTCTCATTTATATGCATACCCATGGTACATAGCTACATTAACATATCTCCCCCCCCCACACTCACTTACGTCACAGGCATCCATTCTCCTGCTGGGAAAAGTGTGGTACTACATGTTACACATTCCCTATTCCCTAATGCTCTTGACCCAGGATGCATATGGCGTAACCGCAGGGATATTCAGATCACAGAGGCTTATAGCCCCAACGCATACAGGTCTTTGATTGTCAGGGTGTTCCTGTGGTGCTCTGGGTTTGGTCTTGTCCGCCTAGTGTACAGAACTGCCCTGACCATGTATGAATGTCAGACGAGGCACAGTTTGTCCATGTTTATTATACCATAACCCCCCCATTATTCCAAACCATGCACGCTGATTGGCCAGCGTGCCCGTTGTAAATCGAGTTATAGTAATGGAAAACGGTCTGGTCACCCGGACCTATTTCCATTAGTATACCTCGGTATTTAAAACCTGTCTCGCTATGTTACATGGGTTTAACATAGCGTGACAGCTTTAAATAAGCCACAGAGATGTCCGTTGCTTACTTTGAGGCAGTCTTGCTATGCTACACACATTTAACATAGCGAGACAGGTTGTAAAACAAAGCAACGGGGACAGCAAGCTCTCCGTTGCTTTTTTGTAGTGTTTTGCTATGTTAACTGGGTTTAACATAGCGAGACAGTTTTGACATTAGCAACGGACATCTAGCGCAGTACATCAGCACCGCCGCGGATGCCAGACAT